>NW_015549682.1:121494-150359 GCF_001515605.1 Sinocyclocheilus anshuiensis | reverse complement strand
CGGTATTTTAAAAATTCATATCATAACAAAAATAAACACCGGTATTCGGTATGAACCGGTATACCGCCCAGAACTAGTAGAAATGTTAACAGTAAAAAGACAGACAAAACAGAAATGCATAGAATGTGTGAATTACGGCATATGTGAGTGTTGTTTTACTGAATGAGCTTTTTAAATTGATGTGCTATTGTGTCAACGCTTTTTTAATATAGTGATATAATGATTTACTGTGTTGGAACACTTTGTATTTGTTAAGCCTCGTGCACACCGGGACGATTATTGCGTGCGCTTATCGCCAGCGTTTTTCGACACGTCTTGTGTGTTCATACCATAGACTGTATAAAAACGTGGACGTAGTGACGGTGACGTCACCCGTAGATTTCCGAAGAGCGTTTTTGAAGCCTAAAGTAGGCGGAGCCGGCCGTCGCCATCTTGGCAGCGCGTCACTCCCGGATAATTGAAAATGGGCAAAGAGGCGGGAGCTGGTTGCTGAAACCACGCCCACCTAGTGGTTCATACCCAAGCGATTTTCACTGGCGATGAGCCGAGTGAACATGCAAATTCACTCCCTGACATTAGATGGTGCTTAATGAAAAATACCCCGGTTCACATCAAATCCTATTTTGATCAACTCCCTCTTATCGAGATTTTTGTAGTCGCTGTCGCGTTTGTCATAAAGCCCTTTGTGTTCAGACACCAATGAGACCAACAGCTCTACATTCATCTTGCCTCGAAGCATCTTCTTGGTCTACTTCCTCTTTGTCGTTAGGTATCAATGTGTGCTCGGCAAGACCGTTTTGTGCTTGAGCGCCACCAAGTCGTGTTTTACTGTAACTTCAGCAGCTCCAGGCACGTGAACAAAAGCACCAATCTCATTAATCGGCCAGTTTTTAACGCGGCGCGTCAAACCAAAAAAACGAGCCCGAGGCGTTTTTTAAAAATGGCGCTTTACGCCTGGCATTTTGCGCGCTGGGGTGCACACTCACATTGGCGCCCTTTGTTTAGTCACGAGGCGTTAAACGTCGACGATAATCACACGCGATAATCATCACGGTGTGCACAAGCCTTTAGGCTATGGTCTCTTGAGATATATAATTTAGAGGACATCTGCTTCACTTACATACTTAAATGTGTAAAACAGTCCAAATAAATAATTTAAAAAAAAATTATGTATTGTTGATTTTGGCAAATCTGCTTCTTCCACACAGAAATTCATGTTCAGTGAAGCTCCTGAACAACAATCACACAGTCAGTGATTTCACCAATAAATACTGGAATATTCATATCAGCCTACAAGTGAAGACTAGCATAAAAGCATCATAAAGAACTGAAATCTACAAAGACTGAGTTTATTCAAGAGGACAGATCTCATTAATCGGCCAGTTTTTAACGCGGCGCGTCAAACCAAAAAAACGAGCCCGAGGCGTTTTTTAAAAATGGCGCTTTACGCCTGGCGTTTTGCGCGCTGGTGTGCACACTCACATTGGCGCCCTTTGTTTAGTCACGAGGCGTTAAACGTCGACGATAATCACACGCGATAATCATCACGGTGTGCACAAGCCTTTAGGCTATGGTCTCTTGAGATATATAATTTAGAGGACATCTGCTTCACTTACATACTTAAATGTGTAAAACAGTCCAAATAAATAATTTAAAAAAAAATTATGTATTGTTGATTTTGGCAAATCTGCTTCTTCCACACAGAAATTCATGTTCAGTGAAGCTCCTGAACAACAATCACACAGTCAGTGATTTCACCAATAAATACTGGAATATTCATATCAGCCTACAAGTGAAGACTAGCATAAAAGCATCATAAAGAACTGAAATCTACAAAGACTGAGTTTATTAAAGAGGACAGAGAACATGAGAGATCCAGAACCCTGCAGAATGAAACGCACTGAAGATACCGAAGAACAAACAGGTTGGTGTTTATTCTTGTTTCTTCATTAATAGTGCTGAAGTTTATGAAGCTTCAAGCGGATTTATATTTGTTGTAATAGGAAATAGCGGTTACATGTTATTTTAAGGTGTCCTCGTTACAGTGTAATTATACATTTAAGCACTGAGTAATATTAATTAACTACATGTACAGTGCATCTGGAAAGTATTCACAGCGCTTCACTTTTTCCACATTTTGTTACAGCCTTATTCCAAAACGGATTAAATTCATTATTTTCCTCAAAATTCTCAATGACACTCAAAACTGAGCTCAGGTGCATGCTGTTTCCACTGATCATCCTTGAGATGTTTCTACAACTTGATTGGAGTCCACCTGTGGCAAATTCAGTTGATTGGACATGATTTGGAAAGGCACATACCTCTCTATATAAGGTCCCACAGTTAACAGTGCATGTCAAAGCACAAACCAAGCCATGAAGTCCAAGGAATTGTCTGTAGACTTCCGAGACAGGATTGTATCGAGGCACAGATCTGGGGAAGGGTACAGAAAAATTTCTGCAGCATTGAAGGTTCACAGAAGCATGGAGTCTCTGTTACCCTTAATGGAAGAAGTTTGAAACAACCAGGACTCTTCTTAGAGCTGGCCAATTGATGGAGAAGGGTTTTGGTTAGTGTGGTTACCAAGAAGCTGATGGTCACTCTAGTTGAGCTCCATGATCATACTGTACGTGGAGATAGGAGAAACCTACAGAAGGACAAACATCACTGCAACACTCCACCGATCTGGGCTTTATGGCAGTGCGGCCAAACTCAATCCTCTCCTCAGTGAAGACACATAAAACACACTTGGAATTTGCAAAAAAGCACCTAAAGGACCCTCAGACTCTGAGAAACAAGATTCTCTGGTCTAATTAACCTCAATTCCAAGCATCATCTTTGACGGAAACCTGCTCTGCTCATCACCTGCAGAGTACCATCCCAAAAGTAAAGTGTGCTGGTAGCAGCCTCATGCTGTGGGGCTGTTTTTCAGCGGCAGGGACCGAGGGACTCATCAGAGTAGAAGAAAAGCTCAGTGCACCAAAATATTGAGATAGCCTTAATGAAAACCTAGTCCAGAGCATTTAGAGCTTCAGACTGGGCAGAAAGTTTACCTTCCAACAGGACAATGAACCTAAACACAGCAAGAGTGGCCTATAAACAACTCTGTGAATGTCCTTGTGTGGCCCAACCACAGCCTGGGATTGAACCCAATCAAATATTTCTGGAGAAACCTGAAAATGTGCATCTGCCCCCGTCCAACCTGACGGAGCTTGAGAGGTGAAGATGTGAGGAGAAGTGCCAAATAATTTCCAAATGATGATGATCAAAGCTTGTCACATCATACCCAAAAAGATTTGAGGCTGTAATTGGTGCCAAAGGTGCTTCAACAAAGTATTGAACAAAGGCTGTGAATACTTATGTACGTGTGATTTTTCTTTCCGTTTTCTATTTTTAATACATTTGCAAAGATTTCAAACAAACTTCTTTCATGTTGTCATAATGGAGTATTGTTTGTAAAATTGAGGAAAATAATGAATTTAATCCATTTTGGGATAAGGCTGTAACATAACAAAACGTGGAAAAAGTGAAGCGCTGTGAATACTTTCTGGATGCATTGTACTTACTATGGTTAGGATAAGGATTTGGTTTAGGGTTATTTGTATGTAATTATGCATAATCTATTGTTATTATAATAGTAAGTAAGGACTCCTTAAAATAAAGTTTAACCGAAAAAGAGAGCTTTAGAGCTGTGCAATAATATAGCTAGAGCATCAAATAGTAAGGGAATAATTAAGTTGGTCAAACGTATTTAAAAGTTCTCCCTATAGAAACATGGGATTTGTGCCTATAATGTTTTTAAAATAATCATTTGAAGATCAATGTACCTCATTCATGGAAAGTTTCAGGGACGTATACATTATCAAAATGATCAACGTTTTGTGTAGCAATTGTCTTCTTTCCGCTGTTATATCAGAGCTCGTTTTTATGTCCTTTCACATTTCTCAGTTTTTTTTTTTACGAGTTACTGAAATTGAACCGTTTTTACTTTTATTTCAGAGTTGATTGGAGAACATCAGGAGATTGAAGAACTGAGTGAAGTTGAGGAGCAAAATCATGTCAAAACTGGAGAAAAACCTCAGAGTTTCTCTCAGGAGGTTTTAAAGAAAATAAGTGCTGAGAAATCTTTCACCTGCACTCACTGTGGAAAGAGTTTCGCATACAAACATAGTCTTAATGTTCACATGAGAGTACATACTGGAGAGAAACGGTACATGTGTTCACATTGCGACAAGGGATTCAATTGGTCAGGACACCTGAAAGCACATGAGAGGATTCACACTGGAGAAAAACCTTACAAATGTTCAATCTGCGACAAAAGATTCAGTCGGTCAGGAATCCTGAAGGCACATGAGAGGACTCACACGGGAGAGAAACCGCACACATGTGATCAGTGTGGGAAGTGTTTTGCGCAAAAAGGACAACTTACGGCACATATGAAAGTTCATACGGGAGAGAAACCGTTCTCTTGTGATCAATGTGGGAAGAGATTTGCACACTCAGCACACCTTAAGGTACATATGAACATCCACACTAGAGAGAACCTGTGCATGTGTGATCAATGCGGCAAAATGTGTTTGCGGGCTTCAGACCTGAAGATGCACCTGCAAGTTCATACAAAGGAGAAGCCACATCCATGTCATTTATGTGGAAAAAGTTTTTCATGTCTACAAAATTTGAAAGTACATCAGAAAATACATACTGGTGTGAGAGAGTACATGTGCTTTGAGTGTGAAAAGACTTTTATTTCAGCGAACAATTTAAAACTGCATCAGAGGATCCACACTGGAGAAAAACCTTACAAGTGTTCACACTGTGACAAGAGATTCAGTTGGCCAAGAATCCTGCAAAGACATGAGAGGAGCCACACTGGAGAGAAACCTTACAAGTGTTCACACTGTGACAAGACATTTAGTTGGTCGGGAATCCTGAAAAGACATGAGAGGAGCCACACTGGAGAGAAACCTTACAAGTGTTCACACTGTGACAAGAGATTCAATCTGTCAGAAAACCTAAAAAGACACGAAATGATCCACACTGGAGAGAAACCTTATAAGTGTTCATACTGTGACAAGAGATTCAGTCAGTCAGCAAATCGGATAATACACGAGAGGATTCACACTGGAGAGAAACCTTTCAAGTGTTCACACTGTGACAAAAGATTCAGTGATTCAAGAGACCTAAAAAGACATGAGAGGGTCCACACTGGAGAGAAACCGTATCAATGCACTGCATGTGGGAAGTGTTTCAAACAATCATCTGCTCTACGCAGTCATACAAAAAACGTTCACTGTAAGTAGATCATCTTCAGATCAGGACTTTCAGGTCTGATGCCGCGTCCTCAACAAATATGACACAATAATGCATCAAGCAATAAAATGTCATCTGGATAAATCTGTGCTAACCAGTCATTACAAGTGACATGACAAAGAAACATTATCTAAACTTTTCACAGTGAATAAAGTTCATCATCATCTTTAAAACCATCAGTTTCAACTGTGAGATTCAGATCAACTCAAAGATGGAGTTCCTCCCCAAAGAACAATGTCAAAAAGTGTTACTCTTGTGTATCATTTTGCTTCATGACACAAGTCAGTGGTTCCCAACACTGGTCCTGGAGGCACCCCAACACTGCACATTTTGCATATCTCCTTTCACTGACACACCAATTTCAGATCATGGAGTCTCTACTAATGAGCCGATGACCTGAATCAGGTGTGTTTGATTAAGGATGCATGCAAAACATGCAATGTTGTGGTGCCTCCAGGACCAGGGTTGGGAACCGCTAACATAAGTGATACTATTGTGCTTTCTTATAAGTTTCATATTAAGTTCAGTTGTCTTATAAAAGGGGTCATGAACTGCCTTTTTTATTATTTTGTACTGTTCTCTGAGGTCCCCTTGTGTTATCAAGATTTTTACATCAAAAAACATAATTTAGAAGTAATTGTAATATTTTCTGTCATGTTTTGACCTGTTTGAATAGGCGTGGCGGATTGTAGACTCGGAAGTAAATGCCCACTGCTGTGATTGGCTAGATATACTGTCATGTAGCTTTGCAACTGATCCTGCTTTGCTTCTTTTGTCAGTAGGGATGGGTACCAGAATCCAGTATTAAACAGGCCCTGGGGCTAAATTACAAAAGACTTTCGTATCAATAAGCTCTGACGTTATCAGTTTGGAGAAATGATGAAAATACACTTAATTGATTACTGCTGCATAAATGTTATCAAGCTAATTGTGTCTTGCCAATCATTTCTATATGCGATATTATCGTCCATGATGCGTTTTTGTTATTTGCAATCCAGAAGCGAGAACTCTCATGTACTTTAGGGCTGTACAATTAATCAAATTTTATTTTCGATTTTGAGTTTGGCTTCTAAGGATTATGAAAAAAATATGTTTTATTGATAATTGTGCCACATTTCATCTAGCAAGCCTTCCTTTCCTTCGTAGTGCCTTCATTCCTTCCTAAAAGTCCTAACTTAATGTCAAATCAGTGATTTGATCAGTGATTGATCAGATGATTTATACATCATCTCAAACTTGAGGCCATAAAAAGTCTACTGTTAAACTGCAGGATGTGTTTGATAATAAGAAGCAATTTATTACGGAGCTAGACTAAAATTGAAACTAAATCCTAATAAATTAAGTGAAGTTTGCAGAAGCGCAAGTAAAAGACCTACACGCATTATACCTTCACCTACGCTGTTGGATTCCGTCGTTGGGCCAATAGGTCCTTACACACTGCTGTGGATCCTCTCATGTGTTTTCAGATGTCCTGACTCTGGTGCTGTTTTAAACAGTTCACTGTATTAAACGTCTGTCCACACTCAAAGCACATCAGAGCTCGTATACCAATATGAATCTTTTTATATGAATATGGCAGCAGTGAGGAACTCTTTCCACATACAGAACATGAATGCAGCTTCTCCTTCTTTGTCAGGTGTGTCTTCAGGACTGAGCCCTAAGAAATTTGTGCCGCACTGATCACAGTGTTGGAGAGTAACTAGTTACATGTAACAGAATTACGTAATTTAATTACAAAATAAATGTAACTGTAATCTGTAGAAAAAATGTACTTGTGAAAATGTTAACAATTACAAAGAGGGTTGCATCTGAATATTTTCACACACATACACAGATTTGATTGATTCCTTTCCCAAATTGCATTGACTGCTCTTCAGGAGTTAAGGGCACTGAATAGGACACATGCTTTATTTATTTATTTCCTATGCTTTATTTTTTAAGATTAACTGTTTTTGCATCGTTAGATGCCAGTGTTTCCTGTTGTAGCTATGTAAAGATTTGATTTCAAAAACAGGATCATAGCTATTAAACTATATCTTATGATTTTAAATCTGTATTTAACCTCAGAATGATCTTAAAGTAAAAAGAGGTGCTAAAGTCTGATTTTGTGGTGGCTGTGCAATAAATGCTTTAAATGTTGTAAAATTATTAACAGTTGAAAACATTTGTTAGAAATTTGGAAAAGTAGTCAAAAAGTAATTAAATGTAATAATTAGTTACATTACTTTAAAAAAAAGTAACTGAAATAGTTGCACTGCTTATTACATTTTGAATAGGGTAAATTGTAATCTGTAACCTTCCCAACACTGCTGATCACATGTGAACGGCTTCTCTCCAGAATGAACTCTTACATGTGCCCAGAACAGAACCATACCACCAATCCAAACTGTATGCTAATTATCAATCATCTTTGACGATAGTGGTCCTGACAGAACGGCTTCTCTCCAGTGTGGATCCTCATGCCAATCTCAAGATCATATTTCCTTCAGATACTGTTTCCACACTGAGTGCAGGTGAAAGAGTTCTCGGCTCTTCTTTTCTTTAGACATGTCTTTTTAGCCTTTGAGGGACTTAATGTTTTTGTTTTTTTTCCCAGGTTTGACATGATGTCCCATGTAAAGTTTAATTTCATTTTCAGCACATCAGATTAATTCAAAGAGAGAAATATGAAGTGAAAGGACATAAGTGACTGACATTTATTTTACTAAAAACTTAAAGTAATCACCGTAACCTACCTCTGTTGGTGAAAATCATCACTACACTGCACTGCTTTTTAGCAGTTGATGGATTTTTGATGATTTTTTTTTTTATGTGATCATTTTTAAGTCTCCATATGTTTTTATAATTTATATATCTGGAACATGTAGTTGTAATTGATAAAGCAAAAACCTGTCAAACTGGTATATTAAATTGTTTAAAGAATTATGATGGCATGAAAGTTATATTGCATCAAATTGAGGGGGGGGGGATTGAAGGAAAAGCAAAAAAAAAATCATCATCATCTTCATCATCATCATGATTGCACAGCAGTCCAGTAGGTGGAGAACTGCATGTGTGTTACCAATACATTTAAACTAACGAAGAAGAAGGAGAACCGGAAGTAGAAGGGGGCCAGTAAAGATGTCTCCGCCGTCTCTCTTCGACTTCACTGAAGCCAGAGATAAATTTACGGTGAATTATAATTACAAACATTTACCGATAGACGATTTGCAGACGGTTTTAAAAAGAAAGTGTTTTGTTTCTATCTCTTGCCTGCCAAGTCTCTCCTCCAAAGTAGTAGATATTATCATAATATATATTATTTATCATACATTAGACCTATTGGACTAGACATTTGTGTAAAGTAATTTGTTAGTGAATGCTTTAAAATAGATGATGGTGTTTGAGGAGGGCATAATGAATGAAAAAAAAACAGTATTACTATGCTACATGAACCAAAATAATATATTTTCACTGTACTTTGGTGTTTCTATGTCTGGAAACCACGTAATATCATGCTACATTTAGTGTTTTTGTCATATATACTATAACCACTTTATTCAACTTATGTAAAAACAAATTTTTCTCTCCCAGGCTGCCACTAAAAGTGCTGTAGATATCAGGAGCTGTAAACCCCTGACCAACGCTTTCAGCCATCTGCCTGGAAAGTAATAATTGCTCTTTATCAAGATTTTCAATTGTTTGTTTATATATGCATAAATCCATCACTGTTGAGATGTTATGTGTGATTTCAATTAATTCGTCACAGTGAAACTGAGAAGAAAGCCACTCTTGATCAAGCCCTGCGTGGAGTTCTTGAAGAGCAGATTGTGAGTCCACAGCTGCTTCTTTGTGCCCCAGAATACTGGCATACTTGCATTTATTTTGCATATGAGTTATCATTGTGTATGGTGATGATTTTATTTTATTTTGCAGGTGAAGCAGAAAGTGAACGTTGAAGATTTCCTTTTTCTGATCTACATCAGTATAGACGGTGTGACTGAAGGTACGTGTGAACTACCACTCTTCTACACAAACATTAAAGTATAAAAAATTCTTTTCAGATCATCAGCTGTTTTGCATTGATTTATTGTTTTCGTAAAGGCATCTGCTCTGCTACCACTCCTTTTCTTCTGCTGGGAGATGTTCTCGACTGCCTTCCTCTGGACCAGTGCGACAAAATCTTCTCCTTTGTTGAAGAAAATGTGTCTACATGGAAATCTGTACGTTTGGACCTTTTAGTTGATAGTGCTTTTTTGGGTGTAGAAATCAATTAGACCAATATGTAGAGAACAAGCACCAAAGAAGCATAGGCACCTATTGTAATCATTACTGTTCTTGCTATTCTTCTTCCAACAATGATGTCTATGGCAGCCCATAGAAACTTTTGCATGAACGTTATGAAATTTTGCCCACGAATAGAGGGCAGTTTTGCCGTTTGTATATTTGGAATATCTATCTCACACCCTCTAGTGCCTTCAACAGCTAAAATTTTCACATGAGTTTATGCTAAAAATTTACAAGCAAGCTTCTTTGTTTCTGTTTCTATGTCCACCTGAAGTTTTCGTAAAAACCTACGTTTTCGAACTCATCCTAGACAGTTCTGGCGATCTTTACCAAATTTGGTGTCACCGCTTTTTTGTAAATGCCTATGACTGTGAATTTACACCATTTTAAGCATTTCATTATAGGGCTGCACGATTAATCGAATGCGATTGTCATGCGCATTTTGTTTGGAGTTTCAGCGCGAGAGCGCCCTCTGGCCTTTGGATGGAGATTTACTACTGATCACAGAACAATCGCAGCTTCTGTCGAATCGCAATCTCGATTCCATTTCGATTTATCGTGCAGCCCTATTTCATTATGTTAATAGAATGGTTTGTTCAGTCTTCAGTGTTACCGTTAGCCTGTGTGACCCCTTAATTGCTGCTTGCAGCAATATTATTTATGCTTGCTCTTTCTTTCATGTTTACAGAATACCTTTTACTCTGCTGGAAAAAATTACTTGTTAAGAATGTGCAACGGTGAGTTTCAAGTTCTATACAGATGTGTGCTCTGCATTAGAGACATTTAAATTGCACATAAATCAGTTTTTGGAATAAAAATGTATTATATCATAACTATATAACTTTTTAATGATATAATTGTTTTCTACCATAGTTTGTTGAAATATAAATGCTTAGGCCTAAATCAAATTGTGAATACCTAGTCCTAATATTCAAGTATATCTAGCATAATTCTTTATTGAGAATGTGCTGGAGTAGCCTAACATTACCACTGTGTTTGCCTACAGACCTGCTCAGGAGACTCTCGAAGTCTCAGAATACAGTGTTTTGTGGACGAATCCAGCTGTTTTTAGCACGTTTCTTTCCTTTGTCAGAAAAATCAGGTATACTTTTTTTTTTTTTTTTTAACATTTCTTGTTTTTTCTTGGTTCTTCGTTCAGTGGCTATTTTATGACTTGATGTTTTTCCCTTGTATTACAGGTCTGAACTTACAGAGTCAATTCAACCTTGATAACATCACGGTGTTCAACAAAAATGAGCAGGATAGCACACTTGGACTGCAGGTAAAGTCATGCTGACAGATGTTGGGTTTGATTTACTTAGCCATGTATTTTTGAAAGTTCATGCAAGCAGAAAATGTGAATAAAACAGACAGTTAAGACACCTACAGTGGATTCTACATTAGATGTCAGACATGTTTTAATTTTTCCCCCAAGCTCACAGAGGTTAAGGAGGAAGGGATGGAGGTGGAGGAGGGAGAGATGGGTGATGAAGATGCACCTGCTCCCTGGTAAAAGATACGAGACATTGTCTTGCTTTTGCTTTATTTTGGCTGTTATTAAACAGCACGTAATTTCGAGGTCTTTTGTTTTGTAGCTCCATTCCTATTGACTACAACTTGTACAGAAAATTCTGGACCCTGCAGGACTATTTCAGAAACCCTGTACAGTGCTACGACAAGTTCTCATGGATGACTTTCCTTAAGGTAGGTATTTGATCATTCAGTTATCTGATGGGATGCATGAAGTGGTGCGCAGGTGTGCATGCACAAACAAAATAAAAAACTGCTATGTAAATAAGTTCAGACCGCTCACTTGCGTACCGAAATGGTTGATTGCTGTTAATGCACAATCATCGTTGTAGCTCGACTAATTGTAATACTGTATTAAGATTTCCATTTGAACTGAAAGCACAAATCTAGGCTACGTGCTGACATTTTGTTTCATAGCAAAATGCAAAACTGTGGCACTTCATTTACTGACGCACTTCCCTTGGCAGCGCTTAAACCACTTACTTGCCAGCAACCCGCCAAAATAAAAGCTTGCGCTCACATGCGCTCTAAAAAGCTTTATCTTAGTCCTAATGTCAGCTGTATTTTTCTCCAGAAATTATGACCAATTAAATGACTTTGTACTCTTTCAAACTGAAGTTGTGGCTCTCTCATAATCCCCTCACACAAGCGCTTTTCAGTGTGTGTCTGTTGTTTTTCTGTCTCTTTAGTTTTGTCTTCTACTGTGAAACAGCAGCCCTGGCCAGTGCTGCCACCTTGTGGAACAACTGATTAGTGCAAAACCAAGTCAGTGCGCATGTGCGACCTGCGCGTGCAATAGGGCTGGGACAATAAATCGATGCATCGCGAATCGAGAAATGATCCTGCATCGATTCTGAGATTTTCCGAAGGCATCGCGTTTCTCTCTTGAATCGATTCTGAGCTTAGTTTTTAACAGCAGATGGCACTGCGTGCTGCAGAAATAGCCGTATTCTGCTTGCTTCCAGTTCCTTACATGCGCACCATTTGAACCTAAAATAATCATTCATAAAGTTTGAAAAAGTTGAAGCGAATTACAAGGGTGTTCACAGTGGGCTGTGTTTACATTAATCTTGCATCATAAAAGCAGAGGGTCAAGTACATTTAACCACTTACATTACTCAGCCGAACGCACAAGCGCTCTTCTTTGTGAGCATTTGAGTGTGCGGTTAAAAACTAGCCTAGAGCGCCATCTGCTGTTAAAAACTAAGCTCAGAATCGATTCGAGAGAGAATCACGATGCATTCCGAAAATCTCAGAATCGATCCACGAATCACGATGCATTGATTTATTGTCCCAACCCTAGCGTGCAAAGTACGCACGATTACAAAAATCGGATGGAGTGCATACAGTATGCACATACTATTCTGGTGACGAAATTTGCATCACGCACACTCGGCCCGGATATTCCTCTTATCGTGACATAGGCAAAATAAATTTTTAGGCACCGCTTCCCTGTTAATATATAATGTTACCACTCCAGCAAAAAAAAATTAAATTTCGTAATCAGTGGAAACAGTTACAGAGTTCTCTATCGCAATAAGCACAAAGTCGTTCTCTTTGCGTTTAGTCAATGAAGATCAAATGTAGTTCTTAATTCGTTTAAAAATGGAGAAAAAGACAGTTTCATTAATAGGCTCTTGCATCGTGGCCACATTACCACTTTGGGAGTGCATTATTTTTCTAATAATTTTAATGGCCTGGAGTCACAACCACACCTCAAGACATTGTTTAGATATTTTATTTCAAGACATTTGTCATGTTTCCATCCTGAAAATTTGTCTGTGTTGCAATCATTTACGCACCTCACGCCAAACCTTCCGATGCTAATTCCAAAACTTAATTTTAGAGCTAATAACGGAGGTTTGAGCCATTGATATGCAGGCTAATTTAGTTATTAGAGAGAGAGAGATTAAGCGCATGTCAGTACCTGCATCTGTGCATCTCTTGGCAGTGTTCAGCGGCATCATCTCTACTAATAGTGAATCTTTCAGTTGAACTGCTTCAAGAACCTCGCTACTGAAAAATGTCATGTAGCTTTTCAGCTGCGAAACTATTTTATTTATAAATTCGTGGGGCAGCGCTGACAGTAAGTTTCTGTGCGTGTGTGTGCATGAGAAGGAAAGCGTGATTTCCGTACATAAAAAAAAGGTGGAAAACATGGAAATAGTTTGTCATTTTTTATCCTATTGTTTGTTATATTTATTTGCTCAATGTCTTTTGTGGTTTTGGTTCTTTTACTGTTGGACAAAGCCCATAATATAACAAAAATATTATATATCTCTTCTTTGTGAGTGAGTGAGCATAGGCATGTGCCTAGAATGCCTGTGTGTAAATCCAGCCCTGCGCGCACTGTACGCTGACCCTCACGTACACGTAAAAACCGAAGTATACTTTGGGCTTAAGTGTATTATAAAATAATTATATTTTTATTGCTATTATTTATATGTGACCCTGGACCACAAAACCAGTCATACGGGTCAATTTTTCGAAATTGAGATTTATACATCATCTGAAAGCTGAATAAATAAGCTTTCCATTGATGTATGGTTTGTTATGATAGGACATATTTGGCCGAGATACAACTATGGAAAAAAATTTTAAATATTGAGAAAATCGCCTTTAAAGTTGTCCAAATTAAGTTCTTAGCAATGCATATTACTAATCAAAAATTAAGTTTTGATATATTTACGATAGGAAATTTACAAAATATCTTCATGGAACATGATATTTACTTAATATCCTAATGATTTTTGGCATGAAAGAAAAATCAATCATTTTGACCCATATAACAATGTATTTTTGGCTATTGCTACAAATATACCCCAGCGACTTAAGACTGGTTTTGTGCTCCAGGGTCACATATACAAATAATATTTTTTTTCTAGTTATATTTAATGGGTCACACTATGTGCAGTGTGAGCACCAAACCAAATCTCCAGGTGCTCTCATGAGAAACATGAGAAAAAAATCTTATGTGCATCTCTGGTTATAACAAACCCACCAATAGAGCTAAAAATTCTTTGATGAAGATTCTTATAAAAAAATGAATTTTAAGTACAGTTTCAGTTTAGCAGACAAAGTACATTTACACTTTGTGGGTGTCCATATTTTGCATGTGATGAACTACAATATATCTGTGGTTACTTTGATTGGCCACCTGTGTGAGGAAGAACTGATTGGAATCAATTGAAAAGGAAAAATGACATTCTTGGTCCACAAGTATCTTGTTTTAATGTCCCATCAATTGTGTTCTCTGTGCAGTATTCAGATGAGACACTAGCTGTGTTCAAGAGCTTCAAACTGGATGACATGCAAGCCTCAAAGAGAAAGCTGGAGGAGATGAGGACTGCTGCTGGAGACCACGTCTACTTTGCCAAGTTCCTCACCAGTGAGAAAGTTGGTTCTTCCAGTATTTATTAATCGACTGTTGAATAAAACTGTTATTAGTACACGCCAGTCGTTGACCTGGTAACACAAGGCAAATTTCCCATCTTTCTGCAGTTGATGGACCTTCAATTGAGTGACAGCAACTTCAGACGACATAGTCTGCTTCAGTATCTCATCCTCTTCCAGTATCTCAAGGGCCAGGTCAAGTTCAAGAGGTCAGGGGAAACGGCAAGCATATTTAGCATCATAATGCAGACTTTTCAAGCTGTAAGGATAACAGTAAAGTTGCCCTGCTTTTTGTCAATAAATATTTTTATCTCAATTTCTCTCTAACCTTCGCAGTTCCAGCTGTGTTTTGAATGACGATCAGTCTTTGTGGATTGAGGACACGACCAAACTAGTCCATCAGGTTAGTCTTAACCTTTAGAATCACTGATTGGAGGTGTGTGGTATGTGTTAATAACACAGTCATGTTTTATTACTTTTCCCACCCTTTAAGTTACTGAGAGAAACCCCTCCAGATGGTGACAAGTTTGCGTCGATGTTTGAGGTCAGTAGTATCTGTATACATATACATGCTATAGGCGTATGGATTTTAGTTTCTCTCTCATAATGAAATTGCAGCCTAGTGCTCTAAAAGCTTTATCGTTTCATCTTAATCTATTGTTATATCTCCAACAGCACATCCTGAACACAGAAGAAAACTGGAACTCTTGGAAAAATGAAGGCTGTCCAAGCTTTGTGAAAGAAAGGTATTGAATAAAAACAGCACAAGAACAGCTTTATCCATATTTACACAAATTAGTATTAAAGCGTTTTGTAATGAATTATTTGAAATAGTTAACTGACTCTGAAGAAGCATGCAGTTTAGAGGAGATTGGTGATGTACTTACCCCAAGTGTTCTAAAATCTATTGTGCCTTATATTAGTTTATGGTGCTAATGTGTGTGTTCACTAAGGATGGGTTAAATGCAGAGCACTAATTCCTAGTATGGGTAACCATACTTGGCCACACGTCACTCACTCACTAATGAGATTTTAAACAATTCAAATGTTACATATGCTTAATATATATGTAAACATTTAAATGGGATATGCATATATTTATATGTGCAAACATTTAAAACTTGAGATGAGTACTTTTAGAGTCAAAATGTATTTAAGTACAAAAAAAGTCGACAGTTTCAAAGTGGTTTCTAATAGAGCTCCTGAGGAAATTACTAAATTTGACATTTTTCTGTTTTCTGACTGCCACAATTTTTCTGTTGCTTTTGGAGCAAATTGTTTTCAAGTGCTAATAATTTATATCAGATTACTCACTTAATCACTGTATTTTTCCCTTCTTGGAATCTTGCCTTATTTATTTGAAGATTTGAGGATGGGCAAAACTTTGCAATGAGCATCCAATAATATATAATGAGTTAAATTCATAATTATTATGGTTTATAATAAACCGCTTCCCTACTCTCGAAATGCACCATCTGCCACTGCTGGGAAGTGCTGAAAACATGCTTGAATTTCCCTCTTTAAAAAAATTCAAATTATCATTTTGGGCTGCATTAATGAAAAAAGTAGATCTGTTGGTCATTTGCTGGATCAGAAACAAACCAGTGTAGAAATGTTTGCTGGAGTCCCAAAATCTGTAATAATCAAAGGAAAAAATTAAAAATTCACTTATATGCATGATGGTACTTCAAAACTGGGCACTTTACTTGAATATCTATAACTTTATAAACAAAAAAAGATTTAATTCTGAAAATTCTGCAAATAACATATTAGTTTTTTTTTAACTGCATTGATCAAAAAAGTGCACCAATATGCTTAGTTGGTCTATGAATTGCTAACGTTTAAATCCCTCTGTTGACTTCTCTTTAGTTTGCAGGTGTGGTCACTGCTCTTTGTGAATGGATATGTGAATAGAGTTGTGTTTCTCTCAGACCAGCAGAGACCAAACCCATCCGTCCCAGCAGAAAGAGACAAGCACCAGAGGACTTTTTGGGGAAGGGCCCTGATCGCAAAATCCTCATGGGAAAGTAAGATGATATTTGATTACTGGGTAACTTGTATAACAGAGGCCAAATCTTCTTTTCAAATCTTATTTTGCATTTCTGCTGTTCTTGACCATCATCAGTGACGAACTCTCAAGGCTCTGGAATCTAAACCCTGACAATATGGAGGCCTGCAAGTCAGATAGCAGGTGTGTGTTTGGTAATACTCACTTAAAGATGCTTAATGCTAGAAATGTTGCATTAATACATGTCTCTGTTAAAGGGAGTTCATGCCATCACTGGAGGACTTTTTTGAGGACGCTATCGAACAGGCAGATCCATCAAACATGGTGGAGGACGAATACAAGTACAGAGATTTACAAATTCAGTCTCATAAATGATCAAACAGTGCATCACAATAGATAAGAATTAATCATCAGAATAAACAGGTTCTTTGTTGTCGTCCCTCAGAGTTGTGCGTAACTCAAACTACGGCTGGCGAGCCTTGCGATTGCTCTCCAGAAGGAGTCCTCACTTCTTCCAGCCCACCAACCAGCAGTTCAAGAGTCTGGCAGACTATCTGGAAAACATGGTCATCAAACTGGCCAAAGAGCTTCCTGTGAGTGGACATCCACACTATCAGACAATGTAGAAAACTTTCAAACTAGTGCTTGACCAATATAGGCTTTTCAGTTGCTAATATATGTGACCCTGGACCACAAAACCAGTCATAAGGGTCAATTTTTCGAAATTGAGATTTATACATCATCTGAAAGCTGAATAAATAAGCTTTCCATTGATGTATGGTTTGTTAGGATAGGACAATATTTGGCTGAGATACAACTATTTGAAAATCTGGAATCTGAGGGTGCAAAAAAATTGCCTTTAAAGTTGTCCAAATGAAGTTCTTAGCAATGCATATTACTAATCAGAAATTATGTTTTGATATATTTACGGTAGGAAATTTACAAAATATCTTCATGGATCATGATCTTTATTTAATATCCTAATGATTTTTGGCATAAAAGAAAAATCTATAATTTTGACCCATACAATGTATTGTTGGCTATTGCTACAAATATACCCCAGCGACTTAAGACTGCTTTTGCACTCCAGGGAGTTGTCCAAATGAAGTTCTTAGCAATGCATATTACTAATCAGAAATTATGTTTTGATATATTTACGGTAGGAAATTTACAAAATATCTTCATGGATCATGATCTTTACTTAATATCCTAATGATTTTTGGCATAAAAGAAAAATCTATAATTTTGACCCATACAATGTATTGTTGGCTATTGCTACAAATATACCCCTGCGACTTAAGACTGCTTTTGTGCTCCAGGGTCACATATACAATGCCATCAACAAATATTGGCACCCTTAGTAAATATGAGCAAAGCAGGCCATGGAAAAAGTATTTTGGTCTATTCACAAAAAAATGTAGTTATTGAAATAACTCAACCATATTTGTTTTTCTCAAATGTATGCGTTCCACAATTAATGGCACCCCCTAAGCTCGCTCTTAAAAATAAAGCTTACAAAAGGGGGTTTATGCAGCGATGCAATAAAGCCATTTTGGGTTCCTCAAGGAACCTTTCAGTTCTAAAAAGAGCGATTATATTTTAATAATCTAAAGACGCCTTTCCCACTGTAAAGAATTTTTTGAGTAGTGAAAAAGTTCCATGGATGTTAAAGGTTCCTCATAGATGCCAATAAAGAACCATTATTTTTAAGAGTGCACAAGCATCAGGTGTACTTGAGTTTATGTAGTAGACAAAACTGTCACTAGCCTTTTCTTATCAACACGCACCTGATCGTCTAAATGTTTGTGGAATAACAAAAAGTTTACCAATATTGTGGATTTTTTTTTTTTTTTTATAAATATGGATATCAATTTATCACCCAGTCCTAGTTTAAATAGGGATCTGCTAGAAAGGCACTTCATAATGCTTGAATCCCTCAGTGAGCAAGTCAGAGGCGACTGTGACAATGAACCTAAAACATCTTTTTACTTGTTGGAATTTGTAGCTGCGCCAATAAGTTTGGCGCATATTTTGGGGGAAAACATTTAATTTGTTCTCCTTTTTGTGTGTGTAATTTTATTTTAAAGGTTAGGTTTTTTTAACTTCGTAAATAAGACGAGAAACAACAAAAAAATGTCATAATCCATTTCTTTCATATTTACCAAGGGTACCAATATTAATAGAAGGTAGTGTACAATATAATTTAATTGAAATTATAAGATTCACTCAAAAACTCTGCTCACCATTTTACTGTAAAATTCAATATTTTACGCAAGTTTAAAGTCTAAAAACTGAATCTTTGTTTTTCTTTAAACAGAAAGACCTTCCTTCTGAGGAGATAAAAACAAGCGAGGAGGATGATGATGAGGAGAATGGAGATAACCTGTTAAAAGAGAGCAATGACAGTATGTTTTTTTTTATAAAGTCTAAAGCCATTTTTATGACTGTTGCCCTGTCTGCTGGATTCTGTCCACTGTATTTCTCGGATCAAAACGGCAGTACGTTTGCATCAAAGTGGCAGCAGTTGCTAAGAAATGACTCCATAGGAGTTGTGTTGCTCGCCTCACTTTGTACTTTTGGTTTTGTTTCCAAAGCTTCATCACAGAACGTCAACTTCATTTATCTATAAAAGCTCAAGGACAACAGGAGTTCATTTTTGCCTGAGGCAAGCAGAGAAAATGTACAGCAGCCACAGCCACATAGCACATACGGAGTTAGTCGGTCATGGATTGTAATTATTTTGGGACGTGTTGTTAGAGAACTAGACAAAACAAGGGTTTTAAACCAGTTTCCCAACCCTGCTCCTGTAGTGCCCCCGCACTGCACATTTTGTATGTCTTCCTAAACAAAGACGCTTGATTCAGCTCATGTAGTTAGAAGACCTGAAAAAGGAAGATATGGGCTGCATATGATGTTCATAAGTCACATGACTTAAGTCACGTCCGGATAAAATTCATAAAACTTACTTTTTTAATGGTTGCAAAGTAATTGCATACTCTAAGTAGGTACTACTTTTAAGATCCAAAACACGGATAAAATTTGGCCGTACTTCAGGAACATGTTTGGGGAACACTGGTTAGTCTGGTTTAAACTTTATGCAATAGAGCTGCAAGCAGCAATTACAGGGTCAAGCTCGGCATCGGCAGCCAAATAAGCATGATGACATGTTTTAGGTTTCATGTCAAGGGCTTGCAACCATAAACATCTGTGTTGAGCACCAAAGGACATCTTCGACGATATTTCAAGATGATTTGACAGTGCATTTATAAAACATTGCATGTTATGACAAAATTAAAAATGATTGACACGAGAAACTGAATGGTTTGATTTGTTAAATTAACTAAATAATACTAGCTAACCAACACAATAAAAACATGATAACATAAAAAAAAAAAGATTTTTGAAAATCTGTTTTTGCCAATAATCTCTTCATATTAAGAACAATGTGGATGCAGAGATGTTCACAAGTCTTTAACTTGGAGTCCGAGTCAAGTCTGAAGTAATTTCAGGTCGAGTCTGAGTCAAGTCTGAAGTCTATAAAAATGCGACTCGAGTCCGAGTCACTAACTCGAGTGCCCATCTCTGTGTGGAGGTTTGTGTTTTACCTCACCACCATTCGGTCCGAGGACTTCTTCCAGCAGGGGTTGATGAAACCAATTACAAGTGGTCACAGGAGATGCATTTGCGATGCATGTTATGTCCGGCTGTGTAAACGGTTATCGGGTTACCTGGTGTGAACGGGGTCTGTGATGCCTTACAACATTGTCAATGTTTGCAGCACTGGATTTGGATCTGAGCTAGAATAGAATCTGAGTGTCAAAGCTTATTTGTTGACTAAAAGTGAACTGTCCTTTTCCAGGTCCCAGCATTCAGAGCAAGGCCGTGACCAACAGTCAGATGGACGAGATCGCAGCCAAGCTTGGGTCGCAGTGGAAGACGCTGGCAGACCACCTGGAGATGAGCGAGAAGGAGATCCACGTGATCGAGTCTGACAGCGAGGATGTAGAACTACAGGCCAAGATGCTGCTGGTGGCCTGGCAGGACCGAGAAGGCCCTCAAGCTACGATGGAGAGCCTGGTCACGGCTCTGAACTCGGCTGGTTTCAGTAACATCACAGAAGGTCTCAGTGAAACATAACAGCAACATTTTCTTGTTTTGTTTTAAACTTTGACTGTACTTCAATGAAATGCATTCTTTAGCTACATTTTTTTAAATAAATGTTCATTTGAAATCGGTCAATAGTTTTGTTTGTAAAATACACACGAGAGTGTCAATGGCATGTTTATTTCACCGTTTATGAAAAGCCAGTAGTCAATAACTTATTACAGAGCTCAAGTTCTCTTATTCTGATTGTATTTGAGTATTTAAGGACAGATGAGTTTACAGTGGCATTTGTTGCATGGTAGCTAAAGACAGAAGCAGTAATTGAGCATAAAGTGCTATGAAATCCACCTTTGATAAGTTTCAATACACAACACATCCTTGTAAACAAATTGCATTTCTTTTGGTGAGATCCCAGTATCACACAACCTCTTCTTAATGTATTTAAGTCTGAAACTTGAGGCCAAGAACATCTTTATATACCAAGTCACTACTTCTCCTGCGGGAGGATACCGTCTATTGAGTATGAACACCTTTTCACAGGCTTAAAAAAAAAAAATATTCAATGCATATAGAAAACATTTATAAAACCATTGCTCCAAATCCAAACAAGGATCGCGTCCAGCAATCTATCATCCAAAAAAGGGAAGGAAAAAAAAAAACACCCTTGAACATGCCACTTGTGTGTTGATGCATGAAGAGTTCAGGAAATATTAAGGTCATGTTTTTAAAGACACAAATTTATTTGCACATCTATACAGACAGTGCTCTGAAATGGCAATTATGGTTTAAGTTTCCTCTGTGAACCATTGTTACTCCAGTATCTCCAGACGTCGAGGGCCATACAGAAGGACGTATGCTATATGCCAATCACCACCACCAGACAGCTTCAAGATATCCTCAGGGGTCACAACGCTGACCTTATCATCGTCAAACTTCACCCATTCATCTGTTCAGAGAAGGGGGGGGTCAACATCAGCTAGAATAGCAAAACACCCTACAGCATGTGTGTCCAACCCTAAAAACACCTGCACCAGCTAATCAAGGTCTTCAGAGTTAACAGAAACTTCCAGGAAAGTGTGTCGGGCAGGGGCAGTTTGGAGGTAAACTGTGCAGGACTTGGCCCTCCAGCCACAGGATTGGACTCACAAACTGCATCAGAAGCAATAAAAAAAGCAGCTCGAGTTCTAGATTTTTATCTTTTCACTCAACTCACAATGCGATACGTTTCCCACTACTGATTTCATATGATTCTCACGTTTTCTTTTTTTAAATCAAAACTGAAATGTCAAAAAAACTAAACTAAACTGAAAATGTTGAAACAAATCCCAAATCAAATAAATAAATCGAAGAAATCTCTTCATATTAACAAAGGCTTTGCCTGTGCTCTTACCTTTTAAAATTAGAGGCGACCACTGGATTTTAATCACAATCCAAACAAAGATGCCGCATGCTGCTTGAGCAGTTTTTAACCTAAATTAGACTGTGTAATTTCGAAGTTTGAAGCAAAACCAGAATGGTCTGACTAGCTTTGTGAAACTACACTACATAAAACATCTGAACGAAACAAAAACAGCAGACGGGCTGCATGAGAATGCAAATTCACTCTCTGACAGCAGGTGGCGCTAATAAACACTACTTTATTATGCATTATATGGAGATTAGATAAATTCATTCGACCACTATCTCAAATGAGTTTTTGACTACCTCTGGGAGTGCTTAAAAGCAGACAAGCTCAAAACATTTCAGACCCCATTTACACCTGTATTTAGCATTGTCCAGTTGTGATCGGATCAACAAAAAAATGCATCTTCATACCAGGTGTAAACGGCCTAAAAGAGTGTGAGAGAGCCACAGCGAGCTGAATGCAAAGTGCAAAAGTAACAAATTATTAGCAATGCATTACTTTTAAAAGTAACGTTACTGTGTTACTAGTAAAGTAACATTGTACTTATTAAGAATCCTGGAATACTCACTCAAGCATGCAATCAAGATCCATTAAAGGCAAAAAAAAAGCCTATGCATTTTACGAATGATTCATACACATAATAATAATTGGCAGGGATCCCCAGACCAATACAATTAGTGTGACTCCTCGATTTTAAAACCCACGAGCTGCCACTGTTCATGCAACAACTTGATCTGCTCTTATTGAATGCATGAGGTCCATGAACACGGTTTTGATGTTTGAGAGACAGACAATACTTCACCTTCTTTCCTTTTAACCCAGCCGACGTAGTGGCCAGATGAACTGGATCGGCCCTGATGCGTCAGAACCGCTTGCAGGTCGTAGTAACCACTGTTGTTGGAGCCCAAATCTACAGAGAAGAAAAGTTCTCAGCTTATAAATCCACCAGCAGAGCAAACTTTTTCAGAACCGTGTTGAAATGGAACAGAGCTTTGCGGTGAGCACTTACCGTCAGAAAAACAGAAAGGTTCATATTTTGTTTCCTTTGGAGCTCCAACCTTCTGATTCTCCTGTTAAATGAGAAATAAAACGAATGTCGGTTATTTTACAGGCAGCTTTTCTAAATGCGTGAAGCGGTCAGTGTGACATCACAGGGCACTTGCTTTCGGCTGCTGCTGCATCTCCAGTTTCTTGTCTTCAACCTCCTTGAACTTTGACCTCACAGAAACCATCTTCTCCTGCACTCCAGCAGTGCACAGCTCATAGACGTCCAGCATAAGAGGAAATTTGACATCCTAAATGCAGCAAAATTAAAATGCACACAAAATAACAAATCAATATACAGATATTCTGGTTGACACACTTTATATTGCTGACTCAGCCCAGAGCAAATGACCTACCTTAAGGACTTTGGCATTCACTGACTCTTTTTCTTTGTAAAAGAACCGGACCATCTGAATCGTGAGGTATGCCGGGAGACGGCTGATTTTGGACTTAAATGCAGTAACATAACAAGTGACTGTTCATTTCATTGTTGCACAGAAGAGGAAACACTTAAACAAAAGAGCATTTCTCCAAACATGCCAGAAGTCAGAAGATAAAGCATACCGATTTGATATAGAGGGCATTTCTTTGTAAGGATGGGGACAACTTTGTAATGTCCTCCTGTAGCCTCTAGATGTAATGAGGAAAAGGTAACGATTAAGAGGGACTGTGAGCACTGATGCATACTGTTTGTATGGGACGTCCCACTCACCAATCTGAGTCCAGTGGCGAGATATTTGACTTCCTGATTGATGAAGCAGCTAAGCTGCAGCTGGTTTTCTGTGCCTTTAGTCGGATCCTCATCCTCTGACTCAGTACACTTCATACTGGACACATGCAGGTTAAGGAACTTAAAATATTACACATGTTCATATGCATGGAACTGGAGAAATCTCGGGTTTAACTGTATGAAACTCTCAATACAAACTCTCTGTAGAAAACTCTCAATATACATGTATGGCATAACACTGCAGTGAATCCAAAAGAGAAAAGAAAACAAATCGTTAGTTGCATTGTAGGACTTAAAAGGTCACATATCCTCTGACAACTAGGCTATAATGTAATGCACAAATAAATGTACAGCCGTTTGCGTTTGTACTTACATAGAAAGTATAAGAACACACTGCTGCAACTAATACATTTCAAGGCCTATTGAGGCGTTCATATACGCTGTTTGATTGGTTATATCAAGGAGCTGTAAAGACTATTTAAAAAACACTATATCACTTAGCAAAATATCACTTTAGGATCACTTTAACAGGTAAATGTTGAAGTAAACGGGCCGTGCAGCTTATTAAACTAAAAACAGCCACCACAGCACACAGAAGCACTACCTGAGAGAGCACATGCTGGTATAGAGTTGCACAACAAAGGATACGTCGTTTCAAATTCAACACCAAAATACCGATCGATGAAATTCTTCTTTTTTGAGGCGGCAGCGGCTCCACTATCACCGTCAGTCTGTTAATCGACCAAAAACATGCAGATAGAAGAAAATGATTACAATTGTTTTCAAAATTGTTTTCTATTTTCCAGAAAAATATGATAAAGAACTGCTTTTGTTTACATTAAATTCTTAAGTGTTTCTGTAATGAAACAGTTATATACAATAAACAATATGACCCGTGCTGGCAAAATGAGTCGAATTTTGAGCAAAAGGCAAAAGAAGTGGAAAAGCCCTCTTCTAGCGATCCCAATGCTCCAAATAGTAATTCAATATCTAAAATGATCTTTATTTGTACATTTTCTGAGAGGAGTACCTTTTTCTCTGCTCACTGGACGACTGCTGTTACTTCTCACCACAAGTTGTAGGTCTATTGTTGCAAAGCGAAGCATTCCAGCTTTGTGAATATTCATAACAAATTCTTGATTGAGTCCAAACCAGTGAAATATGATTTTCAAACCCATGCTGATGAAAACAAAGCGATCGCACTGACTGACATTTGCAAAGCATGTGCATAAGACGTGCCTCTCAGAGAGAGCGCAACCTTATAAAGTACATTATTGCGAAATATGTTTGTGTGAATCTCGCCAAGACATATTCTGTTATGTCTTACATGAACGTTTAGTTCATTAGTTCAAAATCGGATGTGCAACATTATATTTGATCCATGCATTACAGTAGGTCTCAATGTTCATCAAACATTAAAAGACGGAATCTCTCGCTGTTCTTGATTAAACTACTTTTATTTGCAATTATCTTATTTTTAATAACAAAGATAAAATAAAAATAGCTATATTGTGATTAATAATGTAGAAATTATTATTAAGAAAAGAATTAGAGGAAAATATACAACGTGGCTTGGTGATTTTGCTTTGGAATCTTCAGAAAACTTTAACTCGATTTTTCTCAAAATCAACTCTGCTGACTCTGACTGATTTTTTTGTCCGATTCCAACAAGTCATATGTGACCCTGGAGCACAAAAGCAGTCTTAAGTCGCTGGGGTATATTTGTAGCAATAGCCAAAAATACATTGTATGGGTCAAAATTATGCCAAAAATCAATAGGATATCAAGTAAAGATCATGTTCCATGAAGATATTTTGTAAATTTCCTACCGTAAATATATCAAAACTTAATTTTTGATTAGTAATATGCATTGCTAAGAACTTCATTTGGACAATTTTGGGCGATTTTGTCAATATTTAGATTTTTTTTCACCCTCAGATTCCAGATTTTCAAATAGTTGCATCTCGGCCAAATATTGTCCGATCCTAACAAACCACACATCAATGGAAAGCTTATTTATTCAGCTTTCAGATTATGTATAAATCTCAATTTCAAAAAATTGACCCTTATGACTGGTTTTGACCAGGGTCACATATATTATTTTGATGGTATTTTAATGGAGAATGTGAAAATAAAAAACAAATTTTTGAAAATGTGCTCATTCTGACTCATTTTGCCAGCACGTGTCACATATAATAAAATAAGCTCACGTCCAGTGGGGTTTCTGGTTCTTGAGATTCTAATTTCTGCTGAAGGACCCGCATAACCTGAACCCAGCACTCATTGGCATCCTGGGTAAATGAAAAAAAAAAAACATTTTATAACTTTCCATTTTAACAGAAAATATTCTGATTAAATGTATTCCAGTGAAAATATGTGATCAAAAAATGTATCTCCTGACCTGCTGGAGGTACTGGCCCTGGTCTCCTTTTTCGGCAAACTGTGGAAAGGCCATGTGCAGGAACTGCAGCAGGATGATGGGGGGAATGCTTGATGCGGTCTTATCCATGGACTCGTACAAATCACGCAGAGCTAAGTGAAGAATTCACCTGATCAAACAAGTGCTACATGCTGTCCACAAAAACTTAAAAGATTCAATATGACTACCCAGCTTAACTCTTCCTAATTCATTCAGGACAAACCGATCCTCAAACGTTGATAAAAAAGTCGAGAATTTTGTAACCTCAAAACTAAGATACAATGAAAGTTCTTCACCTGTTGTGATGTACTGGGAAGGTGCATTAGCTCCAGAAGACCGCAAGGCACCAGAGTACCTACAGATGGAAGAAAATTATCACAAAAAAACATTGATGCATTACACAAAATAAAATCTCTGAACTTGATATGAAAGACATGACTAAATTGTACCTCCTGAGAGCGTCTTTGAGCTCAGGCACAGAGCGTAGACACTGCACTGTTGCGTTCATGTAACATGTGTTGCCCAGATTTGTCAATCCACATGGCAACTCCATCTGAACATGACAGAGATTACAGAAACAAGTTCACAGCTGTTAAAACTTGTTTCTGTGATTTCTGCTGAAATATTAAAGTAGCAGATCTGATGATCCAAACTGGGTTGGCTAAAAACTCACCGCAGATGCAAGCTGCTCCTCCGTCATGTCCTCCACAAACATGGGTCGCACTACAGGCTCTTCAGGCAGGGCGTCAGCAGAGCCCATCATCAGAAGAGTCATCCCCTACATGAATCAAAACACCTGATTAGCTAAAGAAAACTCACATTTAGTGTCAACATGAAATAGCATTTGCAACACACTGTTAATTGATAGTGTAATGCATTACTCAAGTATGAAAATGAGCAGAAATCCAAAGTTCTGTCATGAAACTCTAGATGGCGCAGTCCAATGGGTCAAACTCAATCTGACATTATCACATCATTATTCACATGGTGCAGCTGATTGGTTCTTTTTGAATCACCAGCCAATGAGCTCGCTGCTCAACATTCAAATACTCGGCTAGTGCTTGCTGTAGCAGTTGCAGCGCGCTTCAGAAACCCTCCACCTTCCCCAGCTCCACCTGTATAGATCTGCTATGGGGTGATTTCATGTATGTTATATATGGAGGTTATTTCATATATGTGACCCTGGAGCACAAAACCAGTCATAAGTAGCATGGGTATATTTGTAGCGATAGCCAAATATACATTGTATGGGTCAAAATTATGAATTCTTTTATGCCAAAAATCATTACGATATTAAGTAAAGATCATGTTCCATGAAGATATTTAGTAAATTTCCTACCGTAAATATATCAAAACTTCATTTTTGATTAGTAATATGCATTGCTAAGAACTTAATTTGGACAACTTTAAAGGTGATTTTCTCAATATTTTGATTTTTTTTCAACCTCAGATTCCAGATTTTCAAATAGTTGTATCTCGACCAAATATTGTCCTATCCTAAAAAACCATACATCAATGGAAAGCTTATTTATTCAGCTTTTATATGATGTATAAATCTCAATTTCAAAAAATTGACCCTTATGACTGGTTTTGTGGTCCAGGGTCACATATGTTACATGTGCAGCAGCAGTATTTCTTACACGCTCACAGCAGCATGTTGTGGATGTGTTGGCAGTAGCGAGTCTCGGTACTTGCAGCAGCAGCGTAGCAGATCTATTCCGCCAAGACCAATCACATTAACAGTGTAATGTACATTGCCATGCCAATCCCTCTGAGAGTTGTCATGACAGAACTTGAATTGAACCATCTGGAATTCACTGATTACAAACCTGAGTTTGCAGTGGATTGTTAAGGACTGAAACTCTGTTGACACTTTTAAGGAGGTTTTTTTGATCAGGACTTGGAGAACAAAGGTCAAGATCACAGTTCAGTGTGCAAGCCTTTCAAAGCATTGGGTAGGGGTGTAACGTACACGTATTCGTACCGAACCGTTTCGGTATGGGTCTTTCGGTTCGGTACGCATGTGTACCACACGAATACAGTTTTTTTTTTTTCTTTTTTTCTTCTTCTCAAGAAATTCAAATAATAAATGGCGTTTTGACCGTCTTTTATGTGGCATGACAGATCGCTGTATGAACGCCTTGGAGAGCCGCTTCTGGGACGGTTCAGAAACGTGCTGGTATAATCCCAACACAAGCACTGACTAGAGCGGCCGCGATCAGCTCCGGTTCCCGTGTCTGAGCCGTGACGCCCCGCAGATTTTTGCAGAGCGGAGCGCGAGTGAATGCAATCATTCCTTCCTCTGTACTACTAGTTTTAACGCGAATAAACATGACTGAACATCTCATGCCTCATGTAATTGCTCAATCAGTGTTTCAACCGCGGAAAGACATCAACAATACAGCGTGGAAATAAAATGTCACGTAGCATTTAATTACCTCAGCAAGTCATCAGTGTCCACAGCTCGTCAGTTCACTAGAGAAATTAAGTCTAGAGAGGAGCATTTTGCAAAATATTACACCATATACTCATTATATTTTACTAAACCTGTTAGTCTTAATTACTTAATGTACAGTATGTTTAAATTAATCTGTTATGAAACATGCTATGACAGCCATTGTGTAATTGAATATATTTTAACAAATAGCTTAGAAAT
>NW_015549682.1:100600-121105 GCF_001515605.1 Sinocyclocheilus anshuiensis | reverse complement strand
AAAAAAAAAAAAAAAAAAAAGTTTCGTTTTTCCCCCAGCTGTACCGAAATCATACCGAACCATGACATTAAAACCGAGGTACATACCGAACTGTCATATTTGTGTACCGTTACACCCCTAATTGGCAGTGAATGCAGATGGACATGTTCATCACATGCACATTACCTAGTGGACGCGGAGCATTTAAATAAATGAACATGATGGAATTTGTTAGTGTTTTAATGAATGTTGTTGTTTTAACTATAATACAAGTGTTTAAAAGTTTGTATTGCAGCTTTGCAGAGACCATTTGTTGACCTTGTTATTTTGGGTTATCGCTAGAGTTTTGGTTTTCTTTTCTTTCATTTGTCTGGGTATATTGTATAGTCCAGAATCTCTTAATGGGGGAGGTATCCACCAGTGGTAGCAATATTTTTGGTGTTGAGGTGTTTTTGGAAGCTAATACTTGTAACTACTTCCACACAGGCTTTACTCCTTTCAAACTTTATCTGGAATGTCACCGTTTCTGTCACTGCAACTTCCCGATCAGGCGAACCAACACACACACAAAATCATATGCCTCATTAAAAAAATGAAGTTAATATTTGCATCATTTATGATTTATTTTATCCACCCGCGACCCACCCGCAAATAATCAGAATGCATTTTTTATTACCCGACCCTTGGATATAGGAAAAGCATAATATGTTTGCTGCGTATATCAGACGGACTTACTGAAAATTCATGAACCCACACACACACACACACACACACAAATCATCTGCCTCATGAAAAAATTTATTTAAAAAAAATTTAGTTAATATTTGCATCATTTATGATTTATTTTATCCACCCGCGACCCACCCGCAAATAATCAGAATGCATTTTTTATTACCCGACCCTTGGATATAGGAAAAGCATAATATGTTTGCTGCGTATATCAGACGGACTTACTGAAAATTCATTCTCTGCCAGCAGGAGGTGCTTTAAAGCGGGAGAAACAGGTTTCCCCAGTAACGGCTGTACACAAAGCAGCGCTGAGCTCACAAACACTGCTTTATCAGGCATATGTAACGGCTGTACACAAAGCAGTGCTCCGCTCACAAACACTGCTTTATCAGACATTGCATGCAAGATGAAATGAAAATGACATTGAAAATTTTCTAAAGATAGTCTTCATTCAGAAATACAGTGATATAAAAACACCCGCACCTCGTTTTGATTTTCAAACGTGCAGTACGTGCTCATGTTTATTCAACGAAGCCTTTAGGAAAATCCATCAGTTTTGATATTGTGGAGAGCGCCACATAAATAAATGTATGGGAAACACATCCCACAGCACAACCACCTGAGCCCAACTTCAGTCTACTCATCACCTTAACTTTAACTGCGTAGCCGGCGCCATAGCCAGACTGACAAACAAACACAGACCGGAAGTTAACTTGGGGCCAGGCGCGTGCGCCCGATGAAACAGTCTATATAAAGCTTAAAGCAAAGATAGTCTTCATTCAGAAATACAGTGATATAAAAACACCCGCACCTCGTTTTGATTTTCAAACGTGCAGTACGTGCTCATGTTTATTCAACGAAGCCTTTAGGAAAATCCATCAGTTTTGATATTGTGGAGAGCGCCACATAAATAAATGTATGGGAAACACATCCCACAGCACAACCACCTGAGCCCAACTTCAGTCTACTCATCACCTTAACTTTAACTGCGTAGCCGGCGCCATAGCCAGACTGACAAACAAACACAGGCCGGAAGTTAACTTGGGGCCAGGTGCGTGCGCCCGATGAAACAGTCTATATAAAGCTTAAAGCATTAGAATCGGTATCGGCCGATCACCATGACAAGAAATCGGTACTCAGTATCGGCTGCAAAAATCCTGATCGGAGCATCCCTAATCGTTTTATATGAATTTTGTACTTGGTACAAGTACAACAAGGTTGGCCTCGAGTGTAGTCAACAATGTGCATAATAAGACCAGGTACATGTATTAAGGACTAAATAGGATCAAAATTCATTTTTTTAAGGCATACTTTTGGACAAACCCATTTGGAGCCTATTATTCATTTTTTAACCAATAACCGCTGAATTCTGATTACAGGATAAAACTTAATTTTCAGATTCTTCCAGAAAACAGATTTAGCCATATACTTACATTTTTCAACTTGATGTTGCCCCACTCGTCATCCTGGTGAACAAAAGTAAAATGCGTCAGACACCTGCAATAACAGAGGACAGCACATTCTAATGCTCTCGATTACGGTTCACATCCAGTACCTTCAGCGTTCCACCTTTCACCATGACTTTCTGTCTCTCTGGCTGAACCCCCGTTAGAGCGAAAAGCTGGGCTTTGAACACCATGGGTGGCTCCTCTGTATTCAGCTCCACCGAATCAAACTTCTCCTTCCCCCATTTCACATTCACTATCATATTCCAAAATCAAGAAGGCACATCAGTGACACCGCAAAATCATTCAGTAACACGTATCTGCACACAGAGAAAGACATATGTATAGTTTTATTAAACCAGGGGGATTCAAACCATCCCGGTCTCCACAGGACAGCTCATTTTAGCTGTCTGCATTGAATTAACTCATCAGTTCAGTACTGCATAACCTGAGCTGGGTGTGTCCAGTGGACTTTTTCACCAACAGTAATTTCCACAATTATCAACACGGTTATTAATTATTAACTTGTGGTGGCTTTAAACTAACTAGTTAACACTGCTGAGAGGGTGTTTCTAATACAAGGTCTGAAGGAGTGATGAAAAATTAGCTGTAATCAATCTTTCTGTTTTTTCTTTTGGAAAGTTGTGGCAACGTTATCTTAGATTTTTCTAATTTTGCAAATTGGAATACAAAAAACACATTTGCAGTAGTCTCTCATTCATCACGATACTAGTTGACCCATCTCTGACGAATTTTGCTTCTGAAAACACTGAAATGTGAAGAAAATAAATCCAAATAGTGTAGTACATCATGTGAGGCTCCACTGTTTGAAATCACCTGCTTTAAAAGGGACAGCTCACCCAAAAATGAAAATTCAGTAATCTTCCACTCACCTTCATGTCTTCATAAACAGTAAGATTGTTATTTCTGCTTGCTTGGGAAACAGATATTCCTAGCATAATGGCCTGAAACGGCACGCTTCAACACACGTGCATCATTAATAAATCATGTTGGATTGTACTGAAGTGTCAACAAAAACTCGCCAGCCAGAAAGAAAAGAAAAACACTTACATTTTGTGCTGCTCTTCATATTAAACTAACATACGGCTTCCGAAGACTTTAAACAGTGCACAGGTTGATTTCTTCTACAAGGCTTTTTCCCCATTTCTGCCCATTCTTTACAAATAAGCAACTTTAACATTCTGCAAATCATCTCCTTTCATGTTCTAAGAATGAAAGGAGGTAGTGGAATAAAATTAGGGTGAGTAAATAATGACAAAATTGACATTTTTGGGTGAACTATTCCTTTAAATGTTTGTTTGAAACCCTATTAACACAACTGGCCAATGCAGTCTACACAAAAGACAAACTAACCACATGAGAGACTTAGACTTTGGTCTACAAAAATGGCAGACAGAAATAAATACAGCTTTAACAGATCTATCACTGGAAATACATTAAAATGAACTAACTTAGTAAATGTTCCATGTAGCACGCTAGACACTACAAGGCATGATGCATCAAATTTAAAACCTACAAGATGTTCTATACTCAATTCTGCATAAATGTAGGCGTAAAGTCTGTATATACTGTATGTTCATTAATACTGTCTGTTGATTGAAAAGCGGTATTAGTTATAAATGCATTTTAATAAAGCGAGAGCCGCCTAGCCGGCTGCATCAAGTCTCAGCATTATATTTAACACCATAAACATCCATATAAAACAAACTAATCTCCTAAATAAAGGCACGCAGGAAAGCTTGCTATGGGATTTCTGCTTCTTGGTTAGCTTTCCTCTGTTTTAAAACAGAAACTATCACTTGAGGCCTGAAGCTAATGTCTAATGCTAACGGCGCTGCCTCCTCTCAAGCATCTCTTTTCGTTTAAAGACTAACTATGATTTATGTAAAACCATATCGTAAACAGACCTGTAAATACGGGCATCTTTCGGTTTACTTGTTCTGTATTCAGCTCAACTCCAAAGGCCGGGTTAAAGTTGGGGTGCGGAAGATTTGAGTGTCTTCTAACTTCACTCAACAGCAGCCCGCAATGACGCTGCAACTCGATGAGCTCGGCGCGCGACTAGTCAACTTAATGCGAAGTTACTATGACGAAGGTTTGGGTTATAAATATTAATAAGGCCTCCAATACGTTGCTCGATGAAGGCCTTATTCACGAATATTAATTACATAGCGTTGACTTTGCTTGGTTACCAGTGTTGGGGGTAACACATTACAAGTAACGCGAGTTACGTAATCAGATTACTTTTTTCAAGTAACTAGTAAAGTAACGCATTACTTTTTAATTTACAAGAGAATATCTGAGTAACTTTTTCAAATAAGTAACGCAAGTTACTTTTTTTCCAATTTACTGATTGACAGCTCTCCTCCCTGTTGAAAAAACAGCATATGCTGGTTAGGTATTGTTACGGGGCTGACGAGATGTGAGACGTGCGGATCCAAGTGCAAAGCTTTATTAATAGACATGGTAGAGACAGGCAAGGGTCAGACTATGGCAACAGGTATGTAGAAGGCAAGACACAAGAATATCTCCTAGGGCTAGCGGGGGTCTACGATCGGCAAACAGGATCAATAGGGTGAGACTAGAGGGATAAGTCCAGGTACAAGGCAAGGTCCAGGCAGGGGCAAACAGTATCAGAATAGGACAAGACGAGAGGGGGAATCCGAGATACACAGGCAAATATCAGGACAAGAGGAAACAGACAAGACAAGACTAAGCACAAATATCCTTTATGCATTTAATCCCATTCTATATGCTTCTGACCTTCGATGATCCAGTTCAACCGTACTAACAAGCAAAAATTACTCTAGACAAACATTTGTGTGTCTTTTTTTTTTTTGCTGAAGTGTGTTGAAATTTCTTCTTCTGCATTCTACTGTACAGACGTAAATTTACATTTCCTTCAGCCTGAGGCTTATTCATTTCACTTTTGGTGTGAAAAGACTTTTATATTTGCCAAAAATATAACTTTTTTTATTTTAAAAACAAACAAGCAAGCCCTGTCCAGATTCAAAAAGTAACGCAAAAGTAACGTAATGCATTACTTTCCAAAGAAAGTAACTAAGTAACGTAATTAGTTACTTTTTTTATGGAGTAACGCAATATTGTAATGCATTACTTTTAAAAGTAACTTTCCCCAACACTGTTGGTTACCTTCCAATGGCAAAGGCTTGGCAAATTAAAAAACAATCAATCCCATTTAATATGCTGCTTTGCCACTGGAGGGAGATAGTCAATAACCACTATGCGCCTAATTCAGAGCCAATCAATGTCAAGCTATAAATTAATCACATCATAAACTTGTGCAGTAATTCTACAGTAATACTGTGGTCGCTACCATCAATAATTCACACCCTGGACAGGTGGCTAGTCCATCACAGAGAATGAAATCAGTGTGTCAACTGCGAACATCATCTCACCTGACATTTACCTCAGGACAATCATTAGCTCCTTCATTAGCTAGAATTAACAATACAGAGAAACATATGATTTATATGCACTATAGACCTACAAGTTCGTGTTAACTTAATACCTGCTTAAAAATGATAACATATCATTTGAAAGCTAAGACTTGCCCTTTTCATTGACATTGAAAAATGTGTTTCTGTGTCAAAGCGACTCATTTTATTATTTTGGAAGACATATTCAAAGCCTCTGTGAAGTCTTTCAAATAGTTCAATTTGTTAGTTCATGAAAGCCTAATGTGCAATTCAAATGTTTGTAAACGATTTTGTTGGAGTGTTTATTATATCTGAATATATAGCAGTTGAATTAAACAGTTTGGCCTCTGTTGTTAATTTATCCTTTAATATTATAGCAATGTACTCTCACTGGGTACACTGCTAAAGGTTAAATAAATTATTAAGACATTTATGCATGCATGCATGTATGTATGTATTTTTCAATTGACTGTACAGCTCACAGCATTAGGTGACCTATTTTTTCTTAACATACATGAAATATTTTAAAATACATTAATATTGAAGCAAATCAATAGCTTGTGAAACAGAATCTAATCGAATTTGTGAAACGAGGTGCATCAGTCAAGGTCACCCAGCCCAGTCCTTTGACTAAACTCTAATTACCTCCACTTTAACGCTTCTCAGGAGAGCACACTTTTTTCAAGTTGCAGCCATCATTTCCCTCTGACAGAGACAAAACTGCTTACATTATCACACTTCTCTCTTGAAGAGCCCTGTCCTGGGCTACAGACGTCTGCAAGACCCGCAGCCCCTTCTGTTCCAGTTACTCCTCTTTTGTTGCGGAAATCAGATGGGTGTTTAACCATCCACTCAAAGGAGCTTTTGTCCATCCAGCAAGGCAAATGTAGTGTAGCGGGAGTATGCCATTCAGTTCTGCACCATCGCAGCAGCAAGTGGCTAGGATACAGATGCACACATTGTGTGTTTCCAGAACGGTCTTGCATAGGTCATGTGGAGGATGAGCTTGCCACCAAAGACCCAGTCACAAGGTCTTCATAGATGTGGCCATCTGCTTGGACAGAGATTGGATCCGTAAGTTTGTCCTCCCAACACCTATATACCCAGTGGTTCAAATCTCTCAAGAACACCTCAGCACATTTTTAGCTGAAAAGTACCAGGATTCCCCCTGCTGAACATGACAAGCACGTGAGGGAGCGGTGCTGCCTTTACTGTGGCTTATCTGGGCACTTTCATGTCGCCTGTTCCGAGCTTTTGGGAAAAGCCCTGGCCCCTGCAGTTACCCTAGCTGCTCTAATGGCTACCCTTCACTGATTCAATATTATTCCTTCAATCAATACCATTTTTTGCCGGCCTGGGTAGATTGATGTGTGGCTGGAAATTTCATGGGCTTTTCCCTAGACAAGAAGCTCAGTATTCCCTGTGAGTCCCTTCCTTCTCCCCTGGCTATTACTGCCCTGGACAGGTGACTTTTGGGCCATGGAGAGATTGTTGACTCACATCTATAGAGAAACCTAACATGTATAGTAAAGACAAACTCACCGTGTCTATCTATGAAGATGTACAGTGTATATATTTCAATTTCAGCAGGCAACTATTTTTACAGCTACATGAGAGTGAACTGGGTCAAAAAACTAAATAAGTTAAACATTCAATGTGATGGATATATTATTGGAAGATTAATGTATCATGTAATGGCCAAATAGTTATTTTAAAGTATATACCTCCTGTAAATTATGTAAGTTTACAGTGACATTACAGTACCTTTACATACAGTACATTTAAAGTAAGATGTGAATATTTTCTAGAAATAAAAATTCCAGAAACGGCTTTCTTTATTTGATTATTCTTTCTTACCAAGATCTTAAAAATTCCAGCCACTAACAATCTCCAAATTGGAGCATGTACTATGTCGATTCTAGCACCCAACATTACAATAAGATGATATTTTAAGCTCCTTATGGAGCCGAATCTGTGCTGGTTTGAATTGGCCGCCTCCAGTTTTCGCTTTTGCTTTGTCTTGCCTCCAGCTAGCGCTGTGACGTAATTGTGACATCAGCCCTAAAAGGGTCTATAGGGGAGTCCTGGCACTTAGAATATGTGGTGCTTACATTCGACCTGTCCAATGCCCCAGTGCTTGTGTGCTTAGAGACATAATAAATCTGTTTGTCTTTGAACCAGCTATTCGTGAAGGCAGAGAACTGTAACTTTCACGCCCAGCTGGTTCTGTTCTTGGGGTCCATCATCTTGGTAAAAGCCGTTTCTGACTGACCAGTTTCTGACTCGCACAAAGCCCTCCAACAATTACTGGGCTTTTCCAGTTTCTGTCGACACTTTATTCAAAATTACAGACAGGTGGTGACCTCTGTGACAGCATTAATCTCCACCAAGTCTCAGTTTGTAGTGCAGGTGATGTGTCAGAGGTAGGAGTTGGAGTGGTTCTTACCCAAATATCCCCTCATGCTAAAAAAGTTGCATCCGTGTGCTTATTATTCTCTGCATTTGTCCCCTGCAAAGCAGAACTGTGAAATCAGCAGCTGTGAGCTGATGGAGGTGCAGCTAGAGCCTGGAGGCTGGAGGGAGTGACTGTCCCATTCGTGTTGTGGACTGACCACAGGAGAATATACTAAACTGCTGAACTCCAGACAGACTCAGTGATCCTCACAGTAGTGGACCACTACTTCAGGGTGGTTCATATCATGCCCCTGCCCAAACTTCCCTATGCCAAGGTGATGACCCAGGAGATCTTGGACCACAGAGCAGCAGCAGCTGCAAGTGTTCTGAAAAATTGGCATAATACAGTTCAGAGCTCTTAGTTTCTAGAACTCTTAAAACTCTCATGGTTATTTTATAGTTTTACATCTATTACCAAAAACTAACCTTGCCAGAATATTGCAAGGAGTTTTTTTTTTGTGACAACCTAAAGGGAACCTATCTGCTTAAGTCATGACGTAAGGAACGCCTCCCCTCATTTCAATTGAGAATACTATCTCAACAGCCATTTATGAGCGCTGTTTATTCATATTACACATTTAAACTAAACATTACAATGTACACTACAGTCTCCATGTTCACAGTGTCCCAGACACTAATATTTTAACGATTTATAAAAAGATGAATCACTGTCTGACTATCTGGGATTTCGGTATGGTGATAAAAGATAGGATTATAATTTTTTTCAGTAATATTACATCACATTGTGAGTGTATATTAGCACTGTTTGTTGTTGTCTTGTGGCATGAGCATTTGGACCCGGAAGCTGAAAACAGCTAAGCTGGTTTTAGCTGCACTTCCAGCTTGGTCATAGCTGGTTTTAGAGAGATTTTGACCACTTCTTTAGCTGGTCAGGCTGGTCTTAGCTGGGCAGCTAAAACCAGCTGAAAATCAGCTTGGCCAGGCTGGGAGACCAGCTAAGACCAGTCAACCATCTTAGGCTGGTTTTAGGTATTTTTTTCAGCAGGGATATTTTTAGGCTTTATTTTTAAAGAACAGAAACTGTTTAATTTTGAATTTGATATGATTAAATGCAGTCCATTTTACATTGAACGCCCATTATCTGTGTCTTCAAGTACAACATGAACATGAAGGAAATATTATCAGTATCACATAATTTGAATACAGTAGACTAATGTCAATATGCACTGTTTATGGCATTTGTTAATCTTGGTTAATATGATTTAAACATGTATTATTATACTTTATTATATGATACATGTATTATTATACTTTATTATACTGGCCTCACCCTACACAACTCACAGATCAAATGCCTGCTGTATGCACACAACAAATAACGCATGCAGGGCAGAATTAGGCAAATATCCTCTAATCATAAAGAAACAATAAAGAGCAATTAAATTCTGGAAACATCTGAAACTCAGTGACCCCCAATCATTTCATTATAAAGCCCTGCAATACCAAGAGATGAGCAAAGAAAGCAACCCCCTCCCTCAGCTGATCCAGAGCTTCAGTCCTGATGCTTCACTAACATCTACTGCTGCTCTGAATCACAGCATCAGAATCAGTCAGATTACTGCACAAATCAAACAGAACTACATCACTCACTGGCAAACCCAAACACAACAGCAGAGTAAAGTGCAATGCTATTTGGCCCTAAAGAGAGAGTACAGTATGGCAGAGTATCTGTACACAGTGTCAGATAAGAAACTGAGAAGCACGTTGACCAGATACAGACTCAGCGGACACAAGCTGATGATAGGAGAGAGAGAGAGAGAGAGAGAGAGAGAGAGAGAGAGAGAGAGAGAGAGAGAGAGAGAGAGCGAGAGAGAGCTCTGCGCATGCGCAGTTGGAGCAGTTTTGAAGTTGACTCTGGGGTGTTTCAACAGGAAGGCGGACATGTTGGTCAGGCAGTGGGAGAAAATCGGGCACCCAGTATTTTTTTTCATTTGTATTTATTTTTTATTTTTTTAATAGTAGCAACGTTAAAGCTTGATTTATCCGCATACTCAGAGCATCGTGGATTACATACTTGTTGGAAAAGTAAAAGCCGGCATGCGGACTAAGAGAGATTTATCACAGCAGGATTTGTAAAGGATCGTTTTAACCAGGATCTTGTTTTAACTCATCGAAATTTGTAAGGCGAAGTTTTTTTTTCCGCCACTTCTCACTTTGCAGCTGTCAGACTCGTTTGGCCTGGCAAGCTTTTATGCTCAGAGGCCTGGAGAAACTTCACTTAATTTCATGTGGCCGCATGCTAACTCTGTTTTATCGCTTCTTTTCGCGTGAATGTGGTCGGCTTGTGTGTTTTAAAAGAGCCCATTCCCTTCATATCTCCTGAAGCTAAATTAGCTTAGCGCTGTATAATCTGTTGCTACTGCTTTTTGTGTTTGCTAAATTGTCATGGACTAATCCGACACCTCGTCCTGTTGTTGTTTTGTTTCGAAAATGTGGCTTTTTGTCATCTCTCGGTGTTGTGTACGATTCAACGAGAGTGATATTAAGACACAAAACGTTGCTTTGATCAAACTAGTGCTCATTGCTTTGTGAGGGCAGAGGAAGTTAGCGAGTTAATTAGCTGATCTTAGCCAGAAACTCGCACACGTCTGAATCAAATCGGTCTGATCAGTTATGAACATGTCTGCTGGAGAAAGTTTGACAGCTCGATTCGAGAAGATCGATGCCATGCTGAAGGATCCCAGATCAGAGATCAACACAGACTGTCTGCTGGTAAGTGCATGTGGTTTATTGTGCAGATATTGTTGTGTTTTGGAAACTGTGTACAATGAGGTCAGCAGCACAAACTAATATAAAACACGACAATCGAGCAGTAAAGTAAAATAGTGCAGTATACTCTGTATATCTGCAGAGCAGTAGAGGAATGAATGCATGCAAGCTTGTAATCAACTTGAGTACAAGTCACACTTTGTGAGTGTTGCTGGATTTAAACTTGAATAATTTGTCTAGGTTCTTACTGGTTTCTAGAGATTTGCTTGTAATGGTGACCCTTTTTTTATAATGCATTTGTACAATTAATTAATAATTACTAATTTTTAAAAAATCTTTCAATTTGCAGTACATTACAGCTTTATGTGTTTCTTGATAGTTCATTGCAGGGTTGAATCTACAACCTTTTGGTAACCAACAGGGTCTTTAACCACTAGGCCACACCACCCATGCTCAGATTTTTCAAGGAATGAACTTTTGATCTGCATTTGTACCGTGTGTTTACATGCAGTTTGCACTGAGGTGAAATGTGCAATTTGTGAAATTTATTTTATGAATTATTTCAGCAATTTCATACATTTGAGCATTGCTTCTTCAAGAATTTGAGCTCTTTGGACTTCCATGACTGTTGGCACACAGACTGTGTTATTTTTTTTTTTGAGCAGTTGTAGTGTTAAATCTCACTTTGCATTAAAAACATTCTCACTGAGAGCTTTAGTTTTTAATTGTGGCATCAGTGACACTTCTTGTAAAGTCTTTTTATGTAGTCTTCAGTCTCACAGGTTTTGACAGCATCTGTAATAAGTGCAGGTCACGGGATTTTGCAGTAATGCATTGAATTAGACAGTATTTATTTATGGATAGACATAGATATATATGTATGGCTACTACGACCATTCGTTCCCACTCTGCTAAAATCTACAAAAATTATTAATCTTAAAAATTATCTTTACATCTTTATTTACATTTACAAATTTTGCATACACTTTTGGCAACCTTTTTTCCTTAAAGTCTTAATGTCTTAACTTTTTTCCCTAATAAAAGGCCTTAAAAAGTCTTAAAATGTCTTAAATTCAGATTCGATATTTATAAATATTTTTGTTCACATTACCCCTAAAAAATAATAATATTTTTACTTGCCCGACCCGACAAATAGCCTGATTAAAACTTAAGCGATAAAAAAATGACCAGCGAAGCATCGAAACGCAAGAATGATTCTTCTAATTTTATTACATTCAGTGTAAACAGTGATTTATAATAGATAGTGTATTTCTGGTTTCAAGGTCGCACACGTAAAGAAACTCCGAAGAAACACACTGAGGTAAAACTTCAAAATGTATAGTTTATTTATAACATGATATAGTTAAGTATAATTAACATACCAAGTGAGCTATTTTGCTGAATATTCTCACGATTGCAAAATGTTACATTGATTTTAGTTCAATAAACAAGTAGTTAGTCAAGTAGCCTAGTTATTACGTTACTTACATTTTAGACACAATATTTACTAATAAAGATCACAGCAGAAGCATCGCACATTCTCCAAGCAACACTCGGCGGTGTTTTGTTACTGAATGATTCAGCGTTTTGAACAAATCAGTTGAATGAATGACTCACTTGAGTGACCTACCGCCACCTACTGGTAGTTTAGTATGTTAAGTATGCATTCCCCCCCCCCAACATTTCTTATTTGTATATTCATAAATGTATTTCAAATATTAATCTTATAACATTATTTACTGCAGTTGTAATTTTGCAGTGTAAATGACTTAATCTGACTGGTAACATCCCTATAGAATTTATTGATACACTGTAATAATTTTACATGAAAGGTGATGCACACATTTAAAAAGGTTTAAAAAACAGGCCTTTATAAAAGTAAATAAAAATATGCAGATTTAAATATGTAAAAGCTGATAGAACACTGATGAAAATATTGCTTCAGAATAAATTGTTTACACCACGAAAAATCTCGATGATACTGTACTTTTGTGGGGATATTTTGTATGGAATATTGCCTGCTGTTTTCATATCAGCAGACAATATTCACTGTATATCGTAGTAATAAATATAATTAATTACAGCGATGATATTTTGTTTTCTTTTTACATTAAACACATTAAATATTACATATATGCATGTAATATATAATGTGTATTTCCATTACAGGTTTAGGTCTTAATTTTCATACAATGTGGTATTAAAAAGTCTTAAATTTCACTTGTGTATATAAGCCCTGTTATCAGTTCATGCTGCTGTTGGAGCTACGGGAAGGCTATATATTGTTCTTTGCATATCTACAGTGTTTAATGTCAGAAACTATATCTTCTAGGAGAAGGGGATTGGTGTAGTAGTGATTGACGATGTGGGCATACTTCACGCTCAGAAAAAAAGGGTATAAAAGCTGGGGCACTGGGGCAGTACCCTTTCAAAAGGTACTAGTATGTAGCATTTAGGTTCCAGCATACACCATTTATGGGTAAATAAGGTACAAAGGTGTACCTTTTGAACAGGTAGCGCCCCAATGACAGCTTTGGTACCTTTTTTTCTGAGAGTATGTGAATATCCCAGTGTCCCACCTGTGTACACCTGCACTTTCATACCACTGATACCACCTGGACAGATCTGTGGACAAAAATTCTGTAAAGTCAAAAGAAAGGAAGAGATTTTAAAAAGTAGGGATTTTAAATCCAAATATCCTTGGTTTGATCGGAAAGAAAATAGGCTACTTATACATATTAAATAAGAGAAAACGCATCATGAAATCGCATAACAACATGTAAAAATATGTGATATGAAAATTTTGCATTTATATTGCAATTTCATTCATGAGATGTTATCAAAATAAAATATCAGCCTCAAAGGCTCAGTTAAACCAGGGGTGTGGGAACTGTCTGTAAAGTGTGGGAAATGCATTTTAAATACTCTCTTTAAAATTCATTACCATTTTAAATGTTTTTATTTTTCAAGATGCATACACATGGCATGTAATTTAAAGGCATAACAATTGAACCTCTAAGACACATCAACCTTTTTAAAAATTGTTCATATTAAAGTGAACTTAGAGATAATTAGTATGGGTTGCTGGTGGTGTTAGAGGTCATTTGTGTAGGCTAACAATAATGAGGTCCATGATTAAGAATGTAAAATGTTTTTTTCTTTTTTTTTTAATTTAACAACTCTTCCACTTTAGATCTAAAACTTTGTGAAATATGAAGAATTCAGCTACAAAGAGCACTGTGAGGGAATATTTTCCATTTACATGTGCAGTAGACTTATCATGGTATCATAATCTTCATCACTCTCATTATTTAGACCTGAAGAAATCACCGCCCCCAATTTGTGAACAAGCTGATTCTTCCCAATGAACCTGTTGAATTTGTTAACAGCTTGCACTGGCCGATTCATTCGTGAAATATAGCCCACTGATCTAGTGTTGTAAGTACCTGGACTTTGGTACCAAGTTGATGCTTACATTTTAAAAACGATACTGTTCTGCAGTACTACTAGTCAAAAATTCACTCATTCAGTGATGAGCTAAGATTTGTACTTTTACATGGGCATTTTTTTTTTCAATCTTATTAGACAGGGCTGGAACAATATGCTTCATGCTATCATTATACTAATCAGTATATACTGTGATTTTCTAACACTAGACTGAAAGTTGAATCATACAGATTGTTGATGTATAAGATGAGTCAGATTTACAAAAATAATTCATCACTTCTTTCTGAGTTTAATTTCAGGTGCAATCATACAGTACTGCACTACAAAATGATCATTTCAAAACCCTGCACTTCCCTGCATATAAAAAGTGGTAAAAACTGTACAATAGAATGAAAAAAATACTTAGTGAAATAAAATTAAGTGCTTTATTAAGCTGTTCCTGCTCATCAAGCTAGTGCCATAAGAAAACAATAAAATAAGCAATATTACCACAATATTTCGCATACTACAAAGGTTTACATATCGATTTAGACTTATCTAGCTTTGCATTTCCTGCTAATAGCAATGCGCCAAAATTATTTACTTATTATTTATTTACAAAAAGGTTAATTAATAATCAATACTCAAATAAAACTGGCTCCTCTGTAGAGTTATGTTTTCAAGCTAACTACAGAGCTATGAACATTGAATTGCTTTCGTGAGGTAAATGTGACGTTATTTGACATATGTTTTTTTTTTTTATTGACGTTTTTCCACAGTTGAAGTACTGATTGCCCTATTCCATGATACATAATTTTTGTATTATATTGCATACAAGTTGTACTGTATCTTTCAGCATACCTTCTGGTGTTCAGTCATGTTTATTTTTGTGCTATATCTAGTAGTAAATAGGAAGAGATGATCAGTTCATGTGCCACATGAACTGAGGTGGATACAGCAATCTGTCATGCCACATTGCCATACCACAAAGGGCATCAAAACCACATTTACTGTTTGAGAGAAGGTAGAGATAATAAAACAGGATCACTTGAAATAAAACAAATAGGCCTAGATGTTGATGTCTGCTGGGTTTTTCCAAATGTTGCTTCCTGCATGGATGTTGTGTCATTAACTACATTTTTAAAAACATTTACTTTCCACTTGGATTGTCAGGTTTTATTTATTTATTTATTTTTTGCTGAAGATACACTAGATAGAAATATGAGAGAAATTTGCTCCCTGGTCTCATTGTTTTAGTGCAATGAGCCATATTAACTGTTTTAATGTGTGGCAGAATGTGTCAGTCTTAAAACACTGATAAATCATTTCAAATGCATACCATACCATTTTCACAGACAAAACAACAAGAAAGAAAATCTTTTTGAGGCATGAAATGGAACAGTCTTCACATGACTCTTTATGTGCACTGCATGAGTTTGTGTGTGCATGAGAGAGACAATGTGCAATAACTTACAGCTGTAATACCAACTAATCTTGAGCAAATATTGCACCTCTGGCAAACCATGTGATCAGGATACTATTAAAACTATTCAGTTTAATTTGTTATATATCTCGATATGTTTGCATTTGCTTTTAAATAATAAAAAAAACATGAATTTATTTTGCCCCCATTAAAAAAACAACATAAACTATTTAGATAGAAGTTATTGTTACAAAGTAAATACAAAATGTTTAGTGCAAGTTTAAGCAGTTAAAAAAAAATCTAGACCAAGTGATCACTTACTGCTTTTTATTAAATGGACACATGTATATGTAACTGAAGTAGCGCAAAACAAGTACAGAAAGTGCATTCTGTCAACTTTTTTGGTGCATGCAATTCACAATTTACACTGTGCAACTGGGGGAAATAATTAAACTGGGATAAGTATTTTTTACAAGTTGTTAGCTAAGAACACAAGTCTGTCAACTGTCTCTGGTTTAAGAGAAGCTCTGTGGCATGAAACTATGTTCCCACTGGCACTAAAAACCCTCTCAGATGGGAAGCTAGTTGCTGGAACACATAGGTATTTCTTATATATATAAATATATATAAATTAATACCAAAGACTTATGCACTCTCTCTGTCTATATTATGAAAACTGGTAAAACAAATGAAAAATATTATAACAGTGAAATTCCTAATAGTAATTCCAAATTGCCATAGCCTATGTTTCTCTATTCAACCAACAGCGGTTGAGTAAGTGCATTTATTCAGCGATCACAATCGCAAAAACTATAGTCGAGATCTCATTACAGAACAAAGACTTTTTGAGTGACACTTTCATTTAGATCGCTAAACTCCAGCTTGTTTGTTGGTGTTTTCAGATCATCGTCGGCGCTGCTTCTGCAATGAGGAGCGAGCATGTGCGCATGGTTGCCAGGTTGCTTAAAATAAGCAAAACACTGGGCAGAAAATGTATGCTTGTAACAGCGAAGCTCTGATTCGGGGATTTGAACTATTGATATCTGGCAACCGCACTCATGAAAGCTTGCGTAGTAGAGGCATGTAGAGCAGTCCGCAATAACATGTTGTCTCCTTTTTTGGACATTCGGCGCGTTCTTTTGGGAAAGTATGGTTGAATTTTAAATATTCGATATTCACGATATTTTCAAATTTTACATCGTCGTCAAAATTATTGCGATATTATCGCTAATATTCGATATATCGCCCAGCTCTAATGAGCGCACTAAAAAAATGAGGGCGATGAATTCCTCTACAGGAGAGTCTTGGAAAGAAAATGAATTGCTCCAAGGCAAAATGTGGCCTATGCCACAGTCAGTGTAGCTCATTATGTTGTAGTCGTGTAATGTGGTGATGTAGTATTTAAAGTTGTTGCATAATCTATGTATGTTTGCTCAATAGGTTTATGTTATCTGCAAACAAGGCAAATCATTTTCTACTCTATTTCTGCATTATTTGACCGTCATTGTTACAGGTGTATGGCTTCTAGAGACCTTCAAGTTTCTCCAGCTCCCAGTAAATTAACTTCACGCATGATGAGGGTGAACAATAATCATCTATAATGATTCTGCAGTCATTTTAAGCTCTTCCTCCACTGACAAACATTACTATGTGTTTGCAGATTGGTGGACACACACATCCTAAGGAAAATATTGCCCCCATTGAAGTTCATAAAATAGTCACTGGTCTTCCTGGTTTCCATATAAATAATCAATGAATTAATCTTTTTTTCCTAAAATAATTTTCATTTCGGTGCATCACTAGCATTTTAAAAACGCTTTTTATTTCACTTCTTTGGGACTGAAGCACTGCAACACCCGCTGACTGTAATGATAGAGCTTGGAATAGCCAGGACAATTTTTAATATAACTCCGACTGGATTCGTCTGAAAGAAGAAAGTCATATACACCTAGGATGCCTCGGGGGTGAGTTCACCCAAAAAACATTTTTGGGTGAACTAACCCTTTAAATGTCACTGTTTCGGTCAGGGATTTACCCTCCAGAAAACAGTAAAAATACACAATAAAAAATGACCTTAATTAAAGGGATAGATAAAATACTATGGAAGTCAATGGCTACCGGCAACTGTTTGGTTACCATCATTCTTCAAAATATCTTCTTTTGTGTTCAACAGAGGTTTGAGTAAATGATGAGAGAATTTACATTTTTGGGAGAACTGTCCCTTTAACTGTAAATTATGTATAATATTCCAACCACAAACTCCTAGCAGTGAATAAATGGTAATGCAGTATATCTATGGCTTTTATAAAAGATCCCTTTATAATGGCTGTGAATTAAATTGCACAAGTTATAAATAAAATGAAATGCCATTCAGTTACACAGCATTTGTAAAGGCCTAAGCCTTGTGTTTGCTCTCACAAAGAGCAAATAGTAAGAGTAGAGGTACTTTTGTTTTATTCATCTGAAGCTTTCACCTCTGGCCTGTTCTTACCCGTCTTTTCCATGTGTATCGCCTCACCTGTCCCCGTATCCGCCTCTAATACTTCCTATTACAGCCATAGTTCGAGATATGACATGTCTAATGAAGCTCCAGTGTTCAGAGTCTAGAACTACATGCACCTCAGGGCAACTGGCCGATCAAAGCCACTTTGTGCTTGGGAAGCTCATGACAGTTTCTTGCGGTGCGCTGGGGCTGATTCTTTCCCCTGGCTGGCCTCCTCTGCCATGGGGCTGCTCTGGGCGACCGGCATCAGTGTTTCCAGCTTATGTTATATTTTCCTCTGACTTTACATTCCTGGAGGAATGTGTCAGAAATGACATTTTCAACAACATTTCTCACCGCACACTGACCTAATTCTGATTTTGTGGCACTCAACCTACTTTTGAAATTGTGATTTCAAATGTTGGTGAATTTAAACCTATTTCGAAAAATTGGACCTATATGAGTCATTCATAATTTAGAGTACATTTCACATCAGGAAAGAAGTGTAAAAGCAAGATGCTTTCTCAATAAAACAACTGCCTTAATTATTAAACACCATATTGATATTACAAATAAAAATATGTTTTCCTGCTGTTCAACTGTTACTGAGAAACCGTATGGGTTTCCAGGTAACGTAGTTGACAATTTCACTATTTGACTCGTATTTTCAATGGCAGGCCTGATCAGGTTTAACCTCAAATTATAATATTTATTTGAATTAAAATCATAAAAATATTGCAAACCATTACAATGGACCAAACATAGTTTAGGGCAATTACTAAAGTCCTCGACAAGAGGTCACTGGAGATATGGTTTTACGATAAACCATTTTTTAGTTTTCAGAGTGTTTGATTTGTATTATAGTTGACAGAAATTTTGTGGACGTGAGTGAAATGAAATATTTACATATTTGAAAGAAAATTACATTTAAACTCAATCTATTTTTCTAAGATATTTAGATTGCAGAGATAAATTTAATATAGATAAAATTGACTAACATTTTTAATTCATGGTTTTGAACTCCATTAAAAAATAGCAAAAATATGTAATTTAAGGGACATAATGACAATTTCAAACAAACTGAAAAGCAGGGTGCACAAATATATATGTTTGAGATTTTAGTATGTATTTGCTTAACGCATAAAATATGGTGTTTCTGAAGAAAATTGTTGGGAAAAATATAATTACCATGAATGGTCAAGAAATGTGCCCTAAATGATAGAAAAGATAGTAGCAATTTGTGTTATGAGGGGGCAGGCTTGTGCTTGAGTCACTGACTGAGCGTTTGAGGGTTTCACTCTCCGTGTTCGTGTACAGAGCGGTGAGAGTACTATTGCTGTTGATATCAGTGGATATTTGATGTACTGCAAACTCTAGTGTGTAGATGCCAGACTCACCGTCACTTGGCTGAGAATAATCTGGTTTTCTCTCGCACGTGCAAAGAGAGTCTTACGTACCACATAGAATTGACGCTCCATATGTAAATGATATTCTTTGGTGTTGTTTCCTGTCAAAATGACTGAATTCGTTCAGAATTATTTGTTCAAAATTTGTTCGAATAACACAAGTGATAGTTCAGACAAAAATTAGATTTCTGTCATTTACTCACCCTCATGTCAATTCAAAACCTTTATGTGATAAATATTTATTTTAGGCTTATTTATATCTCTAAACTGTTCAACACTCATACATGTAGCGCTTCACATATGGTAAACACAGAAGCCTATGTCTGTGTGTCATGTGGATTTGTATGGATTTATTTAAAATCTAATGCATAAATCCAATTCATAGTTTTCGCATGACGCCACACCTTAATAGAAAAGTCCATCTGGAGGGCAAACCAAGGCTTTCCTCTGCTGCCTGTCAGTTAAGTTTACCAAATGTGTGCTAAGTACTAATGTACTAAGATATTCAATACACACCTTATTGATGATGCATACTATATACAGACAAACAAATGTGCCTGGAATATGAACGCAGTGCGCTAACTTGCATGTTATGCATTTTCCCATAGAAACCCATAAAAAAGAAAATGCATAAAGGGATAGTTCTCCCAAAAATGAAAATAGTCATCATTTACTCACCCTCGTCTTTTTGAAAAATACAGGTAACCAAACAGCTGACGGCAGCCATTGACTTCCATATTATTTTTTTTCCCAAGTCAATGGCTACCGTCAGTTTGTATACCTATCTTTTGAGAGGCAACCTATATTCTTGGCTTGAAACAGATGCAAAGTTGACAGGCCTGTGCCGCAGTTTTATGGATGTTTTGATCTCGTAGTCTCCATGCCAGTCAAATCGCATGACCTGAAAACTGTGAATATATTAAAGGGGTCATATGATGTTGCTAAAAAGAACATTATTTTGTGTATTTGG
>NW_015549682.1:80233-100402 GCF_001515605.1 Sinocyclocheilus anshuiensis | reverse complement strand
TATGTTTGAAATGACAAAGCGTGGCACTATCTTTGCACCTCTCACTAGCAGATTTGTTTCCTCACCCTGAGGTTGTGTTAACTGAATAAAGACTTCTGGGCTTTCTCATGCTTTGTCACGTAAGAGAAACTCCCTTCTGTGGTTTTGTTGGTTCTTGCTCAAGTAGTAGGTGCTTGAGAGGTGAGTAAGGCAGTTTCTTAATTCCAAGAAAGCAAAGAACAGTATTGGATTCTCGCGGAGACTGGTCTTGCCAGATTACCTTGAGAGAATGAACTCTAAGCTTCTATCAAGTCTGTATTCGATGCATCCAAAACACATACGGGTAATTTCAAGTATCCTCTGTCCTTGAGTATTTGAATTGAACTTCATCGGATGATGACGCTGAATGAGTACAAGGATGCAAGATTGCATAAGAATGCATGTTGAGAAACGGTCTCAGCTGTGATGCTGTCACCAGCACGTGTGCAGCGAAGCACAGCTAACGCATGCAGTGTATTTGAGACTGTTGAAGCGGTTTAGGCGTGATTTTTATGGCAGGTAGGTGAAGCGAAATAGTTTTTCTATTCTTAAGAAAAGATTGTTTGAAAATCTTTCATCATCCGCTTTCAAACTAGGTTTTTACATTGTCTTGTGAATGGTGGCACCATTCCGTTTGGCATCCTGAGTGAACGTCCCGTAATGCAGCACTTACATGGTGTAAATATAAAACAAATTCACTTGTTAAATATCTTTGCAGAAAAGATGCATGAAATATGAAATCACATATTGTACAAACTTAAACGTATTCTATATGTTCACAAATAATATGAAAAATTGCAACAAAAAAAAAAGTCAAGGCAATTAAAATCCGCAACGATTAAAAGTATAACACCAGCAGACTATTATTAACATTAGATGTTTTGTAAAAAATAAATAAATACCAGCAACTTTCAGCTTGTCAGCGTCATGCAAACATTAAAGGGATCATGAACTGAGAAATCAAAATTCCATTAACCTTTTGACATATAAAAGGTCATTGTACTATTAAAAACATCCTGTAAGTTTCAGAACTCAAAACTTTTTTGTTAGTCTAAAAACGGCTTGAAGCCAGTCTGGTTACGTGGTCACTATTGCTTTGTCTGTTAAATAGATCATTAGATATGTACTGAGTATTTATGTGTTTTTAACCTAAATCACAGCAGTGTTTGACCGTTGCGCTTGTGTCTCTTGCAGATTTTCGTGCATGAAACGGCATTCTTAAAACATGCCACTCTAATTAAACGAAGTTCAACTCTCATCTCGTAACCTTGTGCTGTTCCCATCCCTCTGCCCACGTCGCATCTTTGTCAATGCAAAAGCGCCTAGCGATGTTTTGTACGTTACGCTTCTTCACAGAGCATGTCTCATGTGAGCAGTTAATCATTCTTTTCTCTCAGCTGTTATCATTGGCGTATTGTCAGTGTGTGTAATTGTAACGTTTGCCAATATTTTTATTCAAAATCTTGATTCCTCGATTGAAAAAAATAAAATCGTGGCAAAACATTAAACTCGAATTAATCGATAAAATCAAAAGAAAATCGCCCAGCCCTAACCATGTCAGCATTTTTTGCTGCTATGCATTACTGTAATACTGTGCTGTTGTGGCACCGTTAACTGTATTTGTGTAACAGTGTTGTGGGTGGTTGGCAGGGCTTTGCACTGTGCATCCGTTAATAACTGGTCTCAGTTCCTTCCTTCAATGTTCCCGTGTTCCTCATCTGCTTGGACATGCAGGATCTCCTCTGGCAGACCATCACAATATAGGTTTATTTTTCTTGCTGCTAAGAACACCCTGCGAAGTTTCGTATCGGTTTGAGGCAGGTAATTTTGTTACAGCATGAAAACGTTTTTAAAAATGTACGTGAAAGAGGGTGAAAAGAGTTCAAGGATATATTTAAATGGGGTTTGATTCGATTTAAGGATGCGGCTATATTCAGTCATTTAGCAGATGCTTTTATCCAAAGAACTTACAAATGAGGAGCTTCTCAAACATTTTATCATAGAGGAGCTGAAAAATATTTATAATACTTTCTGAAAGATGCGCATGACAATCGCAGCTTCTGTCGAATCGCGATCTCGATTCCATTTCGATTTATCGTGCAGCCCTAATACTTTTACCCTTCAAGAGTAAGCTAGAACAGTGGTTCTCAGGTAAAGTATCACTCACATAACACATAATCACCAAATCTATTTAAACGAAAGCTTATTGATCTAATTAATATCAATAATAACCCAGTACTTCAGATAAATAATGCTTCCAACACATACACAATAGAATCGAAGATTCGATGCTTCGATAGGAGGAGCCTGATTCGACTACCAATCTCAGTCGAATATTCGCAGAGGTGTTATGATCATGCCATTTTGGCTATATGGGGGTACTCAAATGTCTGATTTCACAAAGAACTACTGATTTTCTCCCAGTAAGTTAATATACAGCCTATTTAATGCTGTAAATAAGAATCTGAAAAGAAAGAAGCTTCAAATAAATATTTTAACGTGCGTGAATAAATCCAACCACCCATATAGATTTAAATGCCACTTTCCATAATCCGTGACCGACAGAGGAGCATCTTGGCGGCAGGGATTCAAAACTTTAACAAGACTCAAATTGACACAGGTAGAGTGAAAGACTGGATTTTTTCGATCAGGTAGGGTACAAGTGATTTCAAAACATTTCAGCCGGTTTATATATATCGTATTTATCTCGTATAAGATGCATTTGGTTGAGTTGCGCTGCAGTAAAGCGCTTCATTGTAGTACTACGGTGATTATCTCTTCAGCGCGCAGCGCGAGCAGGACAAACAAAAATGCAGAATATTAATAACTATGACTGGGACTGTCATATACATAACAATTATAATGAGAACATTATTATAATAAAACGCTGTGAATTTTTAGTGTTTAGTTGCTGTGTTTGTGCATATTGCGTGAAGAACGCATCCACAAAAGGAGTTCATTCAGAGCTGCACAGACACGTTCATGTGCATTTGGGGCATTTTGTGAAGATAGCCTATAAGTCGTAATATTAACGTTATGTTGTATAAATAACGAAACGTATTCTATATGAGATAAATAATGAGTTAAATCCTATTGATTAAAAACCTGCTGCGTCACTCAACTGGTCATCTTCAGCGTGCGCAGCTCAAAACAGAAACGCAGAACATTAATAACTACTGTCATATACATAACGTTATAATGAGAGCACTATTGTAAAAAATGTTGTGCATTCTTAGGGTTTCGCTGACGTTTAATGTTAACTATCTTTTAATCAAAACATTATTTACCCCGTTTGTATCTGCGAGGCATCCGTTACACATTTTCCCTGTGTGTTAACGTAATTATGGCTGTCGAATGTCTGACTTGACTCTTGGTAATGTATTTTGCCCCGCCACCAAACATATGATTCGACTATCAGTCGAATATCGGCAAGATTCAAAAATTCTGATTCGACTGAAAATCCGTAGTTGGGGACACCCCTACACAATAGTAACATTTTTAAGTTTTCTAATCTAAAATGCATGATTTTCCAAATAAAAAGTGACAAATCGCAGCTCTTGTGGTCTGCGTAGACACAAATTGTAGCTATATTTTTGGTGTGCACTATAACTACACAGAAGTATAAATTGCCCTCAAGTGACTAGATGTCGTGGTCTCTCGTGGTCATTTCCTTACCTAAAGCAAATGCTGAATCTTTAGCTTCACATTTTGTCACTGATGGAACAGAGAGTCCATTGATGGAGATCCCACTTCTGTTTCTCACAGACAGGCCCTTTTGAGAGGTCATTTTGGTTTCTCTTGGGTGTGAGGTGGCAATGGGAAACGAGAGGCACTGCCCTCAGGACACTGGCACTTCACTGCACAGATATTATGTGGTTGAGTCTGTGAGTGTCAATGTTTGTATGGCTGGAAAATGGTTTAAAAATATATGATTACCAAGTGGAGGTTGCTTGACCATTTTAAATTTTCTTAATTTTTTAGGAAAATATTGCATTGAGCTGGTTATATACTGGATATTTTTACCTTTTTTATGTATAGTCACCAAACTCTGTATTATTTCCTAGCCATCGCCAATATATGAGGAGATATGAAAAATCCATTTGCATTTTAGCGTCTTCAATGTTTTTGGCATCATGTTCACCAAGTTTGGTGTCTAAGAGGAGTTTTTTTTTTTTTAAATACTCCTCCCTAGGAAGTTTACTGCATGCACTTTTTACAAAATCTAAAATGTCTGACCTCCTGTTGACTGTGAGCTTGAAATGTGTTTGGCTCAATGAGAACTGGGTTTTCTACATATACATGCAAGTTGGGTCACCTTTATTTATATAGCGCTTTATACAATACATATTGTTTTAAAACAGCTTCTCAGTGATAAACAGGAAAATAACAGAATCAGTGACGCAAACTTCGTTAAATATGAGACTAATTCAAATTCTGCTGTAAAGCAGGTCTAAAAGGACTGGGCCTTATTCATGAAACGTGCGTAAATGTATAAGTAAATTAAGAGTAATTTGCATGTAAAATAGACCTTCCTGAAAACTCTCCTCAGGATTCACAAATGCATTGCAGGGCTCCAGACTAACTATTTTTACTAGGAGCACTGTAGCCCCTGACTGAAAATTTTTAAGAGCACAAGCAGAAAATGTAGGGGCACACCTTAAATCCTGAAATGCAATCGTTCACATATTTTAAAATTAATGCAATTTCAGTGGAATGAAACTATTTAATCTTTTAATGAACTGCCAGAGCACATTAGCAGCGCAGACAGCAAGCCAGATAAGTTTAACCTCAATTTCTTAAAGATTACCTATCTGTATGGTCACTTCTTAAATATTGTTATTAGAGCCCGACCGATATGGGTTTTTTGGGGGCCGATACCTATATTACTTAGTAAAAAAGGGCCGATACCGATATATCGGCCGATATTCTTTATGTGTAGGCTATATTATAGTGAGTGAAGTGAAAGTGACATGTGGCCAAGTATGGTGACCTATACTCAGAATTAGTGCTCTGCATTTATCCCATCCAAAGTGCACACATACACCGTGAACACACACCCGGAGCAGTGATATAGTACAGTATAATCAAAAGTTTGGACACACTTCCCATTCGTGTGTCCAAACTTTTGACTGATACTGTATAATTTGAAGCAGCGGACTCCGGTTAAGTTTGAGCTCATCCGGTTAAGAGCAGGTATACCAACTAACATTTTGAACACTTTAGTTAATATGAAAATGTATGTCATGGCTTTATGAACAATTTACACCTTAACATCATTCTGCTTATGTTGGTTCAGTTCAATAACTGTGTAAAGTTCAAGTATAAAAGTGAGAACTGAATGTATGCAAGTATGTATGATATATGTAATAAATAAATTCAGGTGCTTTTCAAGGGGGCACTGCAGACTTCCAGTGCTTGCGCCATAAATTTTAATAAATACACAATATAAACAATACTTTAATAACTCTTCATGGGAAGCATGCTGGGAACTATACAGATCCACTGGCCTGTTAGTTATGTCAATGAAAGTCATTCATGTAATCCCAACATAAAATTATTACTTTGTACAAAATAATTTCTTTTACCAATTCAACTTGATTGAAAATAATGCAATTAGGTTGAGAAAAATGTTGAAGATTTATGTTGCATTAGTTCAGTAAACTGTGTGTGAATGAACTGCATTCTCGCATGTGTCTCAACATAAACCAATAGGTACAGGTTAAAGGGATAGTTCACCCAAAAATGAAAATGTGATGTTTATCTGCTTACCCCCAGGGCATCCAAGATGTAGGTGACTTTGTTTCTTCAGTAGAACACATTTGATGATTTTTAAGTCCAACCGTTGGAGTCCATCAGTCTTATAATGCATGGCAATGGTAACAAAGTCTATGAGTGTAAAAAAAAACATGCACAGACAAATCCAAATTAAACCCTGCGGCTCGTGACGACACATTGATGTCCTAACACACGAAACGATCGGTTTGTGCCAGAAACCGAACAGTATTTATATAATTTTTTACCTCTAAAACACCACTATGTCCAACTGCTTTGAGCACGCGCACGACTTCCGGTGCGTGAGGCGTGTACGCGCTCTGGCGTATTACAGAACTGTCATTTTTGGGTGGACTATCCCTTTAATCATTTTACTTCAAAAAAGCAGTAATATGTATTTTTGCTGTGAGCTCATAGAGTTCTGCACTTTTGCGAAAACTCCTGTTATAATCAATGCAGCTTACTCTACACATAATGGATCTCTTACTCACATTCTGTCTACATTTTATTGGTTATAAAGCTGGATGCATGAAAGTGCAACTCAATCAGTGAGCTCATGCTGAACAAAAGCGTTTTGAGCAGATTTCTTCTGCTGACTGACTCATTTAAACTCTTCTGAGTGGCCGTTGCCTTCATGTGCTGAATGCTGTATTGTAAGCAACGGATGCGATGGGAGTAAATATAAATAAATATGATGCTGTAATCAGCACTTTTCAAGATTGGGTAATCTTGATTACACATACACATGGGATGTTTTGACACCAGCCACTTTCAATTGGGGAAAGAATTGAGTCAGTTGTATTACAATTTCAGTATTTGGGTAATTGTGACAGCACTAGTCAAATCTGTAATTGCTGAGGCTTCTAGAGACATGTAAAAAAAAAAAAGAACAGAAACTGGGTCTGTTTGTTTTTACTCTCTGTATAATGGCCTTGGATTTTGGACAGTTTTTAGAAACTTTTCCTCTGATGTGCTCTTTACAGACCTGCTGTTTTCTGTTCCTTTTGTTGTTGTTTTTGTAATGTCTCAATCGCTGTTGAAGGGTGTTAATTAGAAATAAGGCCCTGTTCACTTTCTGACTGTGGTCTTGGCTGTTTTCTCCTCCACTTTTTTGGGAGCTTGTTTGGCTACATTCTTAAAATAGCGCTCTGACATGTACAGTCCTGCTGCGGAATGCGACTGTGGCCATCCAGAATTCTCTGTGGCAGGATGTTATGCAAACATACGTTACTGAATGGGGAGGTTTGTTATTATCTCAGAGTTCGCACAGGGTTTGGAAAGTTGGGAAAACGATCGATTTGAACAATTATATTTTCAAACTTAAAATGTTTAAGTTTTTTTCTCATATGTATAGTGTGAATTTAAAGGTGCAGTGTGTAAATTTTAGCGGCATCTAGCGACGCTACAGCACAGCAGCTCTTCTTCTTCGTTTTCTCTGATGCACTAACTCTGCAGCAGCACTTCTTCTTCGTCGTCTCGTCCGATGCACTCACTCAACCAAGCGTTCTAACTACAGCCTCGCCCCTCCCCACCCCCCAACCATTCGAATCTCTGTAGGCGGGAATTATTTGTAATGTAATTCTAATGAGCCGCTTTGTGATATCACAAAGCCCGGAAACCAAACGCTGTAGTCCAAACGAGCCGTTCGTTGTAGTTCTTGAAAAGGGATTTTTAAAAAACTAAATATCTCCCTTTAGAGTGGACTTTGAGATTTGTAACTTTCTAGATCTTTTTAATGCCCAAACATACACACTACACACTGACTAAAATTTAAAAAGTGAAAAAGCATAATAGGACCCCTTTAAGTAAGGCCTTTATACACCTCTGAAAACATAGTTATGTATATTATTTTGCATTTATGTCAATAGATCAATGTAAATATTACACATTGCACCTTTAAAAAGAAAAATAATATTACTAACGAAAAATAATAGGGATACACGATATTGGATTTTTGCCGATATGCCGATATTTGTTTACTCATTTTGGCCAATGACTATACCGATTTATTTACCTTTGTTTGGAAACAACACCAAGTCTCTCCTGTGTGGAAATTATAAGCTAACTATTTTTAATTTTGGTTAGTTTTTAACGAGAAAATATTTGTTAGAATTAAATAAACAGTAATGAAGTTCTTTTATAATAACAGTACATTGAAGCTTTGAAAATAACTATAAATAAACTATCAATTGCTGCATTTTTAACCTTAACATTTTATTTTAAGATTTAACATTTGTAGATGGTCTAAAGCAAAAAAAAGTTGTAAAAATTCTGAAAATATTTTAGAGATCATAATTTGTTAATAGAACATAGAACATATTATACATTAACGAATAAATCCGTATGTATAGAATTATTAATTTACAAGTGTCATGTTTGTGATTTTTTTTTAATTGTGTAAGCTATAGCTTCTGACCTTTAAATCAAAACATACTCATGATTTTATTACATCAATTACTGCTTTATTTAATCACAAACACAGTCTAAATGTTATTTGTGTATTTTACTTTCATTTAATTAGAAGTAGGCCAACAGCGCCCCCCTACGGAATTAAAACTCCTTACTGAGCGGGCATTAGGACCCGGGGGAGGCTGCCGCTGCACGTGCTATTACTGTTTACTCTATATCATACACCGAACGCGTCATTCTGTACATGCATTCTCAGTTTAAATGCAGCGATCCAAAACAGTGAATCTAATCACCATTCAGGCAAAACTTTGCTTCAAGAATGAACCACACTGCTGACGTGATCTAATCGCTAGCTTAGTGTGATTATCAAATCACAAAGGCTGCAATTTAATTAAAGAAATGCATGCGCTGCGTGGTTCAGAGTGAAGCGTGACACTGTGGTGTTACACGTGAGGAGGTGTTTGCAGCTCGGTTCACAGTAAATGCTGCTCCACACAAACTCTATCCTATACTTGTAATGAGAAGGACTTATCAACAAAAGAGAAGCTTTAAAGGGATAGTTTACCCAAAACTGAAAATTCTGTCATCATTTACTCACCATCAAGTTGTTCCAAATACTGTATGTATGACTGACTTCCAGCTGGTGAACACAAAAGATGATATTTTGAAGAATGTTGGTAACCTATTGACTTACATAGTATGGAAAAAAAATACTATGGAAGTCAATGGCTCCCAACATACTTCAAAATATCATCTTTTGTGTTCAAAAGAAGATAGTAAGTCTTACGGGTTTAAAACAACTTGAGGGTGAGTAAATGACGACAGAATTTTCTTTTCGGATGAACTGTCCCTTTAAGAGATTCCTGCGGATTTCTGTCAGAATAAAAATGTGAAGGTTTATCTTTGAAAATGAAGAAATTAAGCCATAAATAATGTAATCTAAACCACTATTATTATTATTATTATAGTATACATTTTTGTATTTGTTTTTTGCTTTTTGTTTTACATTTTTATATATTTTTTAATAATAATAATTTATTATTATTATTATTATTATTTTAATAGCCATATTAATATATAATCACAAAATGTTGGTCAAATTGCTTAGCCCTACAAGCAAGCACAGCAAATCTGGAATTCTTCTTACTTAAAAAAAAAAAAAATTCTTAACTTGCAATTTTTAACATTGAGCCCTACAATCTGAGAAACTAAATGAATAAAAGTGGGGTTAGGAGGGTCATTTGCAATTTCTCAAACATGTCTGGGTGGACACATGGTTACATGTGGTTTGGCTAATAAAGTTCTGTAAAGTTTATGAAAATGTAAAAAAAAAAAATTATTTTAAATACAGTATCCTAAAAAAGGAAAAATTTCAGCTTTACGTCACAGAAATGTGTGACATTTTAAAATCCATTAAAATAGAAAACAGTTATTTTACATTGTAATATTTCACAGTGTTACTGTTTTTACTTTTTGATCAAATAAATGCAGCCTTGGTGACCATAAAAAGGCTTCTTTCAAAAACAATAAGAAACAAAAAAATTATTATTCCAGACTTTTGACTAGTCGTGTATATAAATGCCCATCAACTGTTCACAGTTAAGAAACTGCAGACCGATGGAACCAGGTTAGCAGTGGCATAAGTGACATCAACAGGCTTAATCTTAATCTACTGTAATCCTGGATCTCTAAATCAAGTGTGCCGTGTGCTCAGTCAAACTCTCAGCTTCAGGCTACATGCCTTTTTATTGTTTTAACATATTCCTTCAGGTTAGTGAAGTCAATAATGATTGGTTTGTTTTTTACAAAGTGAGTGACATACTCATTGCCGGCTTGCGCATTGCTAAACCAATGATAAACCGGGAAAGAGAAGTCCGTTTGCTTCTCCTACTCAGTCTAACAGGCGGCTTTCTGTTCACATGTACATTTCAGTTCTTTCTTTTTAATACATTTGCATTGGCAATTGATCACAGATCTGTTTTTGCTTTGTCAGTATGGGGTATGGAGCATTAATGACTGTGAAAAATAATAATTTACAGCATTTCAGCACAAGGCTGCAACTTAAAATGATCTCGCACATGTTGTTTTTGAACAATCGGTCAGTGTATGATTGTGCAGATGACTATTTTGTGACAGATTTTCTAGATGGATAGATAAATGAAAGCAACTACAGTGGATTTTAACAGAGAACACTGCAACTTCCTTCATTTTAGTTTGGATGGTTGCAGTGAAATTGTGAATTTTTTTGCTGATCATGCAAGAATATTTTTTCCTAGTGTGTAAAAATTATGACTAATGATGACATGTAGTACAAGTACTGGTCAGAAGATACAAAATTCACATTTCATTGAAGTAATATTTGTGTTTTTTTTTCTTATTTCCAGGACAGTCTGGATGCTCTGGTTTATGACCTTGATTTTCCAGCCCTGAGGAAAAACAAAAGCATCGATAACTTCTTAAATAGATGTAAGTATTTTGTCTGGAGCTCATTCAGAATTGCGAGTCTAAAGAGTTTCAAGCTGCTTTGCTGTGAATGGGGATTGGTTTTGGGTCAGTACTTTCAGTCAGACACTATTTTGTCTCCAAGTATTCACTTAACAAAAGGGCGCTTGGCACTGCATGGTGGAGACTCGCGTCATATTCTCTCAATGGAGGCATATCATTGTTTGATTTATGTGATTTTCACACAGCACCCAAAGTTGGACTGTAACTTATAACTACACTAGACATGAACAACATTGCCAGTTGAGCTATTACTATTAGAAGAGACAAGTCAGGTGATAAAACGTGCAAAATTTACCATAGACTTGAACTAAATTAGGGACCTGAGCCATGTGAGATCTAGAATATCATAGATAAATTAGGAGGATTCTTAGGACTCGAGCCAGTTTTGTCATCATGACATTTTAAGGTGGTGTATAATTTTGTCAGTATAGCGTATGTTTTGCATATGTTTTTCATACAATTCGAGCAGCCACAATTATATTTGCATTACACTGTTTAGACATTTTGAATGTCTAATAACTCCATTCTTAAACCTAATCGATATAAACCACGTAACAGACATGCAGTCACAATAATTTATTCAAAAATTAAAAATATCTAAGGCCAAGCAATTGCTTTGTGTGAGGAACAGACCCAAAACTGATAAACGCTATTGTTAAATGCATTAAATGCCAAATGGCTTTCATCTTGTGACAGATTGTGACATACTAAAGTTCGGATTTATCTTTTCATTGAGAGTGTTCACAAAGCGGAAAGGTTTTTAGCAATTAAAGCCTTAAGTTTCACTCTGTTCCTCACAAAAAGAAGAATGCACCACTCGTCGTTAGGGATGGGTATCGTTAAGGTTTTAACGGTATTACTACTCTTACCGATACTGCTTATCGATTCGGTACTTTAACAGTATTCTTATCTGTACTTTTTGTTATATATATATATATATATATATGACAAATTAAGATCTGAATTAACATTGCTTTATATTCTGAAATGTTAAATAAATATTTAATGAAATGAATATAAAACATCAATTTGTAAATGCACCAGTGTGCAGGCATTTTTAGTGTTTTATACATAAGATAAGATGCAGCAAGAACATGAACAAAGAAACAAAGTAAAAAAAAAACTGACAAATACAATAAAACAAATACACAAATGAAATGAAATAAACAGTGCTGTCATTTTTCCATGAAGTTCTACTAACATTACTGTTCAGGTAAGTAATAGCCTACAAAAGAAATCTAAAAGTAATCAAATGTAAATGAACACTGCATAGTTTTCAGTGTATGTATTGATAGATTAATGCTTATTAAAGCTATAACGTTATTCAGATTAAAAGCAGATTTGCATTTTGATGGCCCAAGCGCCAGTCTGTCACTTTAAGACAATATATTGACACACATCGGATTTTCTCCCAACTGTTCTCCTCCACTTAAGACATAAACTGTGTTTAAGTAAATACTCTCCAAGCCGGCCATTTTTACATTTTTGTGTGTATTTGATCGAATGGACATGCGCCCGAAGCTCAAAGTGTAATTTGTTTGTCCGTTTTGGAGCGTGCCGCGCGCACACATTTCAGCCTGAGGAACAGCGTCTCTTGTGCGGATTGTGTTTTCAAAGTTTTATTATCAAACATGTCCCACAATTTAGCAACAGTAAAAACGGCATCTTACAACAATCACCGATTGAGCTGATTCTGACGTTAAGTTTGGGTTTTAGGGAGGAACGAATGCGCACCGCTGTGAAGGGAAAGAAGTTGCGCAATACGAAACGCAGCTAGTTTTTAATAGCTTTACCTCATGTCTTCTTTTGTATAATCCTTAGAAGCCAAAATCGAAATAAAAAAATAAAATTAGCTTAATAAAACAGCCACAGGCCTAAAGTGTAAGCAGATGTTTGAATGTTTAGCTATCATAATTAAACAGGGCTTTCATGTTGCGCGTGCTGAAGCTCCTCCGCACGAGCTCGATCTCGCTTCTGAATTGCGAATAGCAAAAATGCATCATAGACAAATGTTTGAAAAACAGCTGGCTACTCTGGTGAGATAGAATTTGCAAGATAATGTATATATAGCAATAATAAATGTATGTGTGTTTTATTAATTTCTCCAGTACTGATAGCAGAACCGTTAATGTCAGAGCCAGTTTTTGGCCAGTTTTTGCTATTATATTACTGTGATTGTACAACTATCTTCATAATGTAATGATCCATAGTGAAAACAATCACCAATTGTTTCATTCTGGTTTGGGTGTAGATTAATGTCTAAACAGATCTCAGATCAGAGTCATGTGAATGTAAACAGACAAATCAAATATGTTCGGAAGATCAAATCCATGTATGAAGCTTGGAGTCTAAACAGCCGAAAATAGGCCTGTGTGCTACAGTTAAATCCTGGTAAATGTTATATTGCTGTCAATGCTTTGGAACTAATGCTGAGCAAAATATTGAACATACATAATCAACAATCATATTCCCATGATTTTGTTTGGTATACTTAGTTAGCTACATTATGAATAGCACAATTATTTAATGCCAATATATTTCTTAAACAGCATGTAATTTAATGTGTTCCTCCTTACTTTGCAGTTTGCAAGTGTGAGGGCATTAAAACAGAAAGCAAACATAAGAAATAAACATAGTGTTTTCAGTATCTAAGATTGTTTTAAGTACCTGAAAGTTTTCCAGAAAGAGAAGCAAGCAATATTTTTTTCCTAGACAGCAGCAGGTCAAAGCTTCATTCACATGCATAAATCTATTTTGACACCTAAGATGTTTTGTCCCCTCTGTTTACAAGCCATAACCAACTGTTTACATGAATTTTGCAAATGCATTTAGTCGCACACATGCAGTCACGCACAGCTACGCAAGCGTGCAATTGCCCTGTTTGCTGCAACATTACCAGACTTTAACTAATCATTATAAAATGAACCGTGATGCATCTGAGAATCAATGTTTTTGTGCTTATGGAAATTAATGTTCATCTGATTGCCATTTCAGAGCAAATACTTAAATAGCAAGTTATTTAGCAGCAAAATGCTAAAGAATATTGAGAAATGACTGATTTGCAACTTGGCACCACTCTAGTTCTCCATGACATGAAATACAACTGTTTTCTTTCCCCGAAATGTTTTGCTAACTGTCCAGCATAGCAAATAACCATAAATCCTTCTCTAATGTTTCTGCGAATACTGTGGGATTTCTCATAACTGAGATTCAGTTCAGTCTCTCTTGATCAGCGAAGACCGAATCTGGCTGAATGTTATCTGTCCCCTCGGGAAGCAGAGCTGTGTTAGATAAAGCCTTTAGGGCCCTCAGTGGTACACACATTCATCTAAACGAGTGTCTCCCGCAGTGAGGTTGTCTAAGGCTACGTTCACACAGTCAGTTGACAACTGCATTTAGTTACAGGCGTGAGCCTCTCTCTAAATTGCAACTTATTAAACCAAGCACACTAAGGGTGATATTGTGCATGTTTTTTTTGTTTCTAGATAAGGACACAATCAGCAAAATTCGGAAGCTTCGCATGAAAGCAGATGACTATGAAGTGGTAAAGGTCATAGGACGAGGGGCATTTGGAGAAGTACAGCTGGTAAGTGTATTGAGTATTGTCATTTAGGCTGCTGTTACTTCCATTTTTGGAATATATATATATATACACACACACACCATCCTAAAAACCTCCTAATTTGCTGCTTATTAATAGTTAGTAAGGTAGTTGTTAAGTTTAGGTATAGGGTTGAGTTAAAGGCACAATATGTATTTTTTGCCGCTAGAGGGCGCGTATTCAAAATAAACAAAGAGGTTTGTTTAAAAACATGTAGTTTGATGAAGCAGTGACTGAGTGTGGAATCATGGGAGTTGTCGTCTTCATCCCCACAGCCGAATGCTAATAGGCAACTAGTTAATAGTAGGGCTGTCAAAAAAAAAAATCTAATTTCGAATATTCGCCGAATTTAAAATAAAAATCCACATTCGAATGCAAAAACGTTGCATTCAAATTTTAGGTGTGCATCAGGCAGCCTTATCAGCGGCGCACGAGATGCGATGACGATGACAATGTAGGAGTCAATGCATTATAATATTTTTGTTAGCCTATCCAGTTGAACACACTAGATGCGGTGCTGCTGCGTTGTTCATTAAAAAATATGAACCAATGCAGAGAAGATCTTGTTTACGTCAAAACTAAAACCAAGCCGTTTACACAGAACGCATATTTCGCGCATTTTCTAGAGGGTTTAAGAATTTAAAATAAAAATCCACATTCAAATGCAAAAACGTTGCATTCAAATTTTAGGTGTGCATCAGGCAGCCTTATCAGTGGCACACGAGATGAGATGACGATGTAGGTGTCATTGCATTTTAATACTTTTTTTAGCCTATCCAGTTGAACCCACTAGATGCGGCGCTGCTACCTTGTTCATTCAAAATATTGCGGAAAAAGAGAATGCGAAACCAAGCCATTCACACAGAACGCATATTTATCGCATTTTCTATAGGGACATCTGTCACCGTTGCACTCGCGTCTCGCACAAGAGAGTCGCATGTTTAGAAAGCCATGTAAAATTAACGTAAGTTCAACTTTTAAAAAAACATGTCAGTTTTTTTCCCCATCCCACTGCATCTCACGTTTTTAAATTGAAAAAGTACTCTTTGTGATTTCTTTTGTATTAAACTATACATTAGGGCTGTGCCGCTCCATCTGAAAGCAGGTGATGGTGATTTACTACCAATCACGGAACTGACTTTACTGACGAGATGCGCATGACAATCGCATGCGATTAGTTGCACAGCCCTACTATACATACATACATGATGCTGTTTTGTTTCTAATTGTTTATGCAACTTATTTCAAAGATAGTCGTGTTATTTTATTACTTCGAATAAATGTGCGTTAGTAATATTTAGCTCGATGCGCCCTCTTGTGGCCTCAGGATAGAATCCAAAACCTTTTTTCCCCCTAACTGAAATTATGCATTTTAAATTCGAATATAATTCAAATATTGATGATATTTAAGTACAAAATTCGAATTTAGTTTTTCAGCCATTTTGACAGCCCTAGTTAATAGTGAGAATTGGTCTCTAAACTAAAGTATAAACTTTTTTTACCTCCGGGGTCTTCTGATTGGGCCACTGTTTTGGAACTAACTCACAGTGGCGCTGTGTGTAAAAGTTGAAATTCTTTTAACTTGACACGGCGTCTTAAAAACAAGGCACTCATGTGAGACACTGCAAAAGACGCGAGACAAAAGCACAATGGTCATACACATCCGTCTAGCGCGTCTACATAGAAAAACAATGAAAAGGTAGTGCAATGAATGGAAAAACACGTTCTGTGTGAACAGCCCCTAACTGTACTTCCCAGATATTTTTTTAATAAACATACCACATTAGTGCTGGATGGTGTTATCTGTTTATCCGGCATACTGGTTTTAATTTCACTTATGATATGCATTTTTTAAATAGATGCATAGCTAAAACTATGTGACACTGTTTAGCATGAAGAGCGCTATATAGAGTGTATTGAGAAGGGATGTTATTACCAAGATATTCTTATTTAATCTTGACAAACTGTTTATCATTGTGTATCAGTGATTTAGGACTCTTGCTTGATATTTGCCCACTATTTATCATAAAATCTGTTACGTTGACAGTCATTTGTTAATTTCTGTCGGGAGTGCAAACTCAAAGTGCAAAATCGATTGATAGTTATTGATTTTTTAAATAGAACAATAAGATGCATGTTTATTTGTGATCACAGGGCTTCACAAAATAACATCCATTAGGGCATTTAGTCCATAAGTATGCGAGAAATAATGCTGTTTTCACATATGTGTACTTCATATTTCTTTAGAAGGAATCATTATTTCTGTTTCAGTTTAACTAAATTATGCTCTGCCTGTCGTAGTGTGAATACAGTAGTAGTTCTAAGACTGTTATATTCTGTACTGTTTACTTTATTTGAATGTCATAGTCCAGTGAAGGTAAAGTAAATAACAAGCCCTGTTCATGTTCCCTTTCTCTGTGTTTGGTAGGTGAGGCACAAAGCCACAAGGAAAGTGGGGCTCGTTTCTACACTGCTGAGGTTGTGCTGGCACTGGACTGCATCCACTCCATGGGCTTCATTCACAGGTCTCATTCATACATTAAACAAGCCTTTCATTGTTTCTACTGGTGAGCCTACTTGCTTGAAATGTTGAAAATAACCTATGTGTTTGTGTTTCTGTGTGTGTGTGTTTTCGCTTAATATTTGTCTCAGGGATGTAAAGCCTGACAACATGTTGCTAGACAAGGCAGGCCACTTAAAGCTGGCAGACTTTGGGACCTGCATGAAAATGAACAAGGTACTAGGGGTGTGCAAAACTACACAAATTCATAAGAGTCACTGGGTTGTCTGAATGACCAGTTGATCTCAAGAAGCCCTGTATAAGTTTGCAAGCCCTGTAAATGTACAGGTACAAAACACAATCGATTGCGGAGGTCTCAAGATTCATTTTTAGAAGGGTAAAACCAATTTTAACTTGACACGTTGTCTTAAAATTGCAACATTGTTGTAAGATATGGAAGAAAAACTGAACGGGACACTGACATCTGGCACAAAAATGTGTAAAATTATTCTTGTTCATTAAGAAAAACCAAACATGTACAGATTTCACGTAATAACGGGAATAATGCTCATGGTAAGCGATTTGAAACCTTACAGTAATCATCTGATTGTGGTTATTTGATTTCATCACAGTTATTTGAGATAACTATAGTAATTGTGCAATTTCTATTTTAATCACATTTTGCCATTCAAATAAGGGAACTGTAGGCATGTAAATAAATGCTACCATATTCATGTTGTTGTGTCTACTTTCCAGTGTGCAAATATTTGAAGTAACAATAATCACATTCTTCATATGATATAATAATAAATAATTAAGAATAGCATTCAGAAATCATTATTTATTGTCCTATTTTCAACTGTATAAACTATATGTAGATTACTGTGATGATACTTGTAAAATCTATGTATTGAATAATATGTGTAAAATGATGTTCTTAATCTTCTCCTTCCTGTGACAGGAATTTCAGTTTAATTAAATGCCAGAGACGGTTTATTCTGTTACCAAAATACCAATAATAACCAGGAAAAAACCTTTATGCTTCATAAAGGACTTTTAATTATAAACAAATCTGAAATACACTGGGACTCTTATTTTGAAAGGTATATGCTTTTCTAATACAATGAACACCATGAACATGCATTGTCATAATTCATGGACAGTAGATCATAAGCAATCGCTTGGCATAAATGCACAGTATTCATTGATGGCGAACTGCTCTGAAAATGCAAACCCGTAGAACTGCAACAGCAGCACAGTTTGCCTTTGGTTTATGCCTAATTCAATCAAGATATTTTATGACTTTAAATTTTATAATTTTTGTCTTGACTTCTTACTTTTTTTTGCACGCGTGCTCTTAAAGGGATAGTACACCCAAAAATGAAAATTCTGTCTGTCATTAATTACTCACCCTCATGTCGTTCCAAACCTGTAAGACCTTCGTTCATCTTCGGAACACAAATTAAGATATTTTTGATGATATCTGAGAGCTCTCTGATCCTCTCATAGACAGCAAGGATATTACCACGATCAACACAAAGAAAGGTCGCAAGGAGATCGTTAAAATAATCCATGTGACATCAGTGATTCATAAGGACATCGTTAAAATAGTCCATGTGACATCATCAGTGGTTCAACCGTAATTTTACGAAGCTACGAGAATAATTTTTGTGCGCAAAGAAAACTAAAATAACGACTTTATGCAACAATTCGTCTCCTCTGCGTCACCCTATAGCGCCATTTTGGAGAGTATCACATACGTAAACAATGTATGTACGCAGATACACTGTTTACGTTGTTTATGCTTTGATCTGAATGTAAACAATGCATCTGCGTACATACATTGCATACATTGTTTACGTATGTGATACTCTCCAAAATGGTGCTATAGGGTGATGCAGAGGAGACGAATTGTTGAATAAAGTCGTTATTTTGTTTTCTTTGTGCACAAAAAGTATTCTCATAGCTTTGTAAAATTACGGTTGAATCACTGATGTCACATGGTTTATTTTAACGATCTCCTTGCTACGTTTCTGAGCCTTGATCGTGTAAGAATCCTTGCTGTCTATGGGAGGGTCAGAGAGCTCTCGGAATGCATCAAAAATATCTTAATTTGTGTTCCGAAGATGAACGAAGGTCTTACGGGTTTGAAACGACATGAGGGTGAGTAATTAATGACAGAATTTTCATTTTTGGGTGAACTATCCCTTTAAATACATTTTACAGTTCACACCTATTTTTAGTTGCAAATGTGAGAAAGACTCGCACTGTTGAATCCTGTGAATGACAAGCATTCCTTCAGTCACATTTAGTGTTCTTTCAGTTCTGCTTTCGACTCTGTTCTTTTGTTTTTCCCGCTAACAGGATGGCATGGTACGATGTGACACGGCAGTAGGAACTCCAGACTATATTTCTCCAGAGGTACTGAAGTCGCAGGGAGGAGACGGTTACTATGGCCGAGAGTGTGACTGGTGGTCTGTGGGGGTCTTCCTGTATGAGATGCTCGTCGGTGAGTTTCAGTATTAGTGCAAACAGAGCGCTTTCTGTTCCTTCTTACATACAGTAAATCACCACTGTGTTTTATTGTTTACACTTTCTGCTATGTGATTATTAAGGAAACATGCATTTCTCCTCATTCGGTGAGTTCATGTAGTGAAAAATTCATCAGGCTGACTTAAACCGGTAACTTGAGCGATTTATTAAAATAACCTGCCAATAAACCAGTTGCTAACTCTTTGGAAAATCATGTTGTCTTGGCATTATTTTGTGATGTGCTGTCTTTTTATCCTCACATTTCAAACCCCCAGAGTGCTCTTGTCTATTAAAAGCTACACTTCTGAGCATATATCCCTACAACGAGAGGGGACCTCCTGGCACAGTAATTGAGCGTTTTGGCTCCACTTTAAATTCTCAGAAATAAAACTGCATAAAGGCAAAGACAAATTCCTGAATGCGAGTTTTCCCGACAGATGGTGAGATCACAGAGCTAGGAATAGAGGAGGCATTCAGAAGAATAATGGTCTGTGTTGTTTAACGTTTCCTTAGGTGACACGCCGTTCTACGCTGACTCTCTGGTGGGCACCTACAGCAAGATCATGAATCACAAGAATGCCCTGACCTTCCCCGATGACAGCGACATCTCAAAGGATGCAAAAAGCCTCATCTGTGCTTTCCTCACAGACAGGTTTGCATGCAAAAAATATTTTAAAGAGGTCATATGACGTTGCTAAAAAAAAGAACATTATTTTGTGTATTTGGTGTAATGAAATGTGTTTATGCGGTTTAAGGTTCAAAAAACACATTATTTTCCATATACTGTACATTATTGTTTCTCCTCTATGCCCCGCCTTTCTGAAACGCGTCG
>NW_015549682.1:79723-80126 GCF_001515605.1 Sinocyclocheilus anshuiensis | reverse complement strand
TTCACGAACAGCTTGTAACACTCCAAAGAGAAAGGAAAACTTGAAATTGCATCATATGACCCCTTTAAACACCAGTGTGTAGTCTGACCCTCACATTTGTGCTGCAGATGTGAACAATACCCCAAATCTTCCCAACAATTAGGCTTATTGTGAGCTCTTCTAAGTGACCAGACTTACTTTTGTCTGGCTTGCAATGAAAAATGTTTTAGACTTACATTGTTACACCAGTTTTGATATTCTCTAATGGCGCTTTTCCACTGCGTGGTACGACTCGGCTCGGCACGGCTCAGTACGGCACGGCATGGTTCGGCTCAGCACGGTTTGCGTTTCCATTGCAGTTCAGTACCGCTTTAGAGTGGGCGGGATTATTCACATGTCGTTATAGTTGCGCCGCCTCTACTAC
>NW_015549682.1:75525-79574 GCF_001515605.1 Sinocyclocheilus anshuiensis | reverse complement strand
AAAGGAACCCGCGCGGAGCCGTACCGTGCCGTACCATGCAGTGGAAAAGCGCCATAAGATGCATCAAACTGCTGTTTGTGTTTTCTGGGTATTACAAAATAATTTGGTTCTTGCATTATGCTTGTTTTTATCATTTTCATTATTTAAATGCTTCTCTTAGTTAGGCCTCAGTTGTTTGATTTCATTGCCTTGTGGAAATGACACCTTAACTTCACCACTAATTTCTGCATTTAACTCTGTTTAAGAAGGAATATTAATAGCTTTGAATTGTGTAAGGTCACGCATTAGGATTAATATTATGATCAACTCTTTTATATCCATCTGAAAACTTTAGATGATAATTTCATCATAATTTCATAAAGATTTGATTTGTTAACCTTATTTTTCAGGAGCTTATGAGTTAAAACTCTCCCTGTACTCCTCAGTTTGCAGGAGTACATGTTTTCATCACTATTCAGTTGCATATGCAGAAGTGAACAAAAGCTTGTTTACTCAAAATACATCGTGCTAATCTCATCTCCTCTCACTAGGGAGGTGCGGTTAGGACGCAATGGAGTCGACGAAATCAAGCGACATAGTTTTTTTAAGAACGACCAGTGGACATGGGAGAACATGAGAGAGAGTGAGTTGAGCTTCTGAACCTCAAATCTGCCAGCTTCGTTATCTTTTTCAATTACCTTAAACACCCCATGAAATCAAAATCGGTCTTTCTATGACTTTGTAGTTAATGTCTGTTATTTTTGAAACCGCCTGTATATTAGTGTACTGGTAAAATCTGCATTCATCAAAGCGTTTCATGGAATCTTCAAAAAGGCATTTTGAAAAATTTGATTTTGTCCAAATTAAGTGTGGCAAATATTCTTTTTGAATTACTCATATTTTTTGAATCCTCATTTATAAATGTGTAAATGCAAAGTGATTTGCTGTAATTTTGTATTCCATCCATCTAATCCTGTGTAGAGACAACAACTGAACTGAAATTGTACCTGCCTTTAATTAGCCTTGATGTATTTGTGCTTGTAGCATTATTTGTTTGTTCTCATTAAAATGCACTACTGTATTGTTGCATGTAGCGGCTGCTCCAGTGGTGCCGGAGTTAAGCAGTGATGTAGACACAAGCAACTTTGACGACATTGAGGAAGATCGAGGGGAGGAGGAGACATTCCCCATTCCTAAAGCATTTGTAGGCAACCAGCTTCCATTCGTGGGCTTTACCTACTACCAGTGAGTACTGAGATTCAGAACAGGCAGTCAGTGCTTAGAGCCCAGATGTTTGTGTTAAATTAATTAATTATTGACTCTCTGTCAGGTTTCCTCGGGAACCAGCTATAAAGACAAGTGACAAACGCAGCTCGACAAAGGAAGATAAGAGTCATGTAAGAAATTTCACTTTCATGGCATTATAATAGTGAGTCTGTCTCTTAAACTGTGAGGGTGACTCGTTTTGTTTCTCTTATCCCTCAGTTGGAGAATCTTCAGAAGAGAATTTATCAGCTAGAAGAACAACTTCACAGTGAGATGCAGCTGAGAGACGAGATGGAGCAGAAGTGCAGGTGTTTATCTGTCTGTTTGTCCATCCACCCAAACACTTTATCTAACCATCCATCTGTCCTTCCAAACCAATCAAACACCTAATCTATTCATCAATCCACCACCAAACTCCCTACCCAAACCAATCAAACCCCTTATCCATCCATCAATCCTTCAATCAACACCCTATCCAAATCAATCAAACACCTCATCCATCCATCCATCCTTCCAAAACTTCTCATCTATCCATTGGTCCATCACCAAACACCCTACTCAAACCAATCAAACACCTCATCCATCCATCCACAAACCAATTAAACTCCTCATCTATCCATCTAAAACCAATTAAACTCCTCACCTGTCCTTCCAAACCAATCAAACACCTCATCCATTCATCAATCCACCACCAAACTCCCTAATCAACCCAATCAAACACCTCATCCATCCATCCATCCTTCCAAAACTCCTCATCTATCCATTGGTCCATCACCAAACATCCTAATCAAACCAATCAAACACCTCATCTGTCCATCCACAAACCAACAAAACTCCTCATCTATCCACTCAAAACCAATCAAACATCTCATCCATCCATCCATCCTTCCAAAACCAAACTCCTCATCTATCCATTGGTCCATCACCAAACACCCTACTCAAACCAATCAAACACCTCATCCATTCATCCACAAACCAATGAAACTCCTCATCTATCCATCCAGAACCAATCAAACACCTCATCTATCAGTCAATCCATCAACAAACACCCTATCCAAACCAAACAAACACCTCATCCATCCGTCCATCCAACCAAACCAAACTAGCTCCTCATCCATCCATCCAAAACCAAACACCTCATCTATCCATTAATCCATCACCAAACACCTCTTCCATCCATCCATCCATCCATCCAAAACCAATCAAATACTTAATCCATCCATCCATCCATCCACCAATCCATCACCATCCAACAATACAAACACCACATTCTTCTATTCAAAACCAATCAAACACCTCATCCATTCAGATCTAAAGCAAACACCTCAATCATCCATCTAAAACCAAACACCATCCATCCACCCATCCATCACCAAAGACCCTATTCAAACCAGTCAAACACCTCATCCATATATCATACATCCACCCAAAACAAACCCCTCTCCTATTCAGCCACAATACAACAGTCTGTCCCAAATACATCCTCAAACCAACCTCTTCATTCCGCCATCCATGCAGTATGTAGATCTATCCATCCTCAATAATCCATCCACCTTTCCTCATTTAAGCTCCTCGTCCCTATATCCAAACCTAAAGTAAAGTTTTCTCACAATAAAATCAGGCCTTTGAAAACTGTTGTTTGATTCATTTACCCCTCAGGGCATCCAATACAAAGCTAGACAAGATAATGAAAGAGTTAGACGAAGAGGTGAGTGTAATTATTTCATCTCTAAAGCATGAATGTAAAGAATTACAGAGGTTTTGTATTTTGTATAAAAGGCTCTAATAGATCATTCAAGTTAAAGATCTGTTAAAACTTCGGTTGTTTTTCGTATGTTAATTCTCGGTTTCTTGTTATTCTGTTGTCCTGACGTAATTCAGCGTAACCTAAGAAAGAGTGTGGAGACTAACATGTCTTTACTGGAGAAAGACAAGATCATGATCCAGCACAGAGCAACAGAACATCAGAGAAAGGCTGAACAGGAGGCTGAAAAACGAAGAAATCTGGAGAATGAGGGTGAGGATTCAGTGTCTCATTCCAATATACCATGGGGGTATTCTAGAAAGCAGGTTATAAAACTTATAGAACCAGCAAAGAGCAGCCAGACCTGTATGTTATATGTATATCAATCTGTAAATTAGCTAATGGAAACAGGACCATGGCCCTAACTTAAATATCATTCAGCCAAGTGCTATGTAGGTCATTATAATATACATTTCAATGTTCTGTTAATACGTTATATGAAAAGATGAAGCTCCCCCCCTCCCCCCAATATAAAATATTTTATTTCTAAAAGCTTTTATTTCCTTTTTACTAGTGTCTACTTTGAAGGAGCAGCTGGAAGACTTGAGGAAAATGAGTCAAAACAATGAAAAGGTCGCCCAGCTGCAGAACCAAGTAAGTTTGTCAAGAACACTTGTGGTATTATAAATATTTAGGAGTTAGACGAGGAGATGATGTATATTTCATGTATACAAGATATGAATGTATGTGTATATACAGTGGGTACGGAAAGTATTCACTTTCCGTACCCACTGTATATATATATATATACTATATATATATATAAGTACTCACACATATAATATTATATTATATATTACTATATTTTTGTATTATTGATATATTGTGTGTGTGTGTGAGTATGTACGTGTATAAAGAGTTCAGATGCAAAAGCCTCTAACTGGCATCTGCTATGTTTAGGTTCAGTAATTTTACTAGGAGCCTGATAAAAATGCTCATTTTAGAAGAAAATTTCAGACGTCATTTAGAGGCTTTTGCATCTGAACTCTTCATACATATA
>NW_015549682.1:0-75409 GCF_001515605.1 Sinocyclocheilus anshuiensis | reverse complement strand
CTGCAATATAACAAAGAGTGAAAAATTGAAGGGGGTCTGAATACTTTCCGTACCCACTGTATATATATATATATGTGTATATATATATATACACAAAATTTTAAGTTATGCACAACACGTTATCTAGATTAAAGCAAATTAAAATGTGAGTTGTGATATTGTTTTGGAAGCTGTTCTTGAGATGACTTTCTCAAACTTTAAATGTACTGTGACTCTGGATCTTCTGCCATCCAGATCTTCTGACTCTGGATCTTTACATTACAATTAAGAAACACCATCTCACACAACCTTGTCCTCACAGCTGAGGGAATCCAACGACCTTCTGCGGGCTGAGTCTGACACGGTGGTGCGTTTGAGGAAGAGCCACACAGAGATGGGGAAGTCCATGAGCCAGCTGGAGAGCGTGAATCGCGAGCTGCAGGAGAAGAGCCGCGCCGCAGAGAGTCTCAAACAACAGCTGGAAAAAGAGCTGCTCCAGCTGCAGACCACGCTAGACACAGAGAGACGGTCCTGCAGCCAGGGCTCAGAGGAGATCAGAGAGCTGCAAGGTAAGAGCGGGCTTTCTCTGATTTGAGGAGAAGCTTTTATATGGCCACACTGCCATAAGGAGTTGCAGAGATGTCCTGGAGGTTTCTGCCATCTCCACTGATGATCTCTGGAGCTCAACCAGAGAGAACATCAGGTTCTTGCTCACCTGTTTTACCAAGGCCCTTCTCCCTTGATTGTTCAGTTTGGCTGGACGGCCAGCTCTAGGAAGAGTTGCATTTGGCCCCATGCTCTCAGAACTCATTGCAGTAGATTATTATTATTATTTTTTTTTTGTAGCCTTCCTCAGATCTGAAACCTCAGATTGACACAGTCCTGTTTCTGAGCTATGCAAGCTCTTTTTTTACTCTATGCGTTTTTAGCTTAGACCTTATAGATAATTTACCACAATGTGTAGAAACATCTCAAAGATGATCCAGAGTACTGGGATACACCTGAGTTAATTTCAAATAACAAAGCAAAGGATATGAATACTTTTCAATGTGATGTTTCAGGCCCTGTCCACACGATCGCGGGTATTTTCAAAACCGCAGCTTTTTCTATGCGGTTAGGCCGTTCGTCCACACGCAAACGCAGCACCAGGTCACTGAAACCGAACATTTTTGAAAACTCCTGCCAGGGTGAAGATTTTCAAAAACTCGCAGTGTTATCGTGAAGACAGCGAAACCGGAGATTTTGGCTTGTGACCAGGGTTGCCAGGTTTTCGCAACAAAAACCGCCCAATTGCTACTCAAAACTAGCCCAATGGCGTTTCAAGGGGGGTTCCCCAGTAAAAATCAAATTCCAGGGGGTAAAATACACGTTTTTCGGCAGGGATACTCCAGTAAAATTCGCATTCCAGGGGATAAATATCACGTTATTGGGGTTGCTTCAACCCGCAAACATGAAAAACAACCCGCAGCAACAGTGTTAAAGTAGCCCAATTCTGCAGGAAAGCCGCGGTCTTGGCAACACTGCTTGTGACGTCGGCGCATGCGCTGTTATCTCCGCCTACTGGAAACTTTTTCAGGCTTCTGATTGGTCAACATGGCTTTACGGTTGAGATTATATCGCCACCTGTTGGCTTGGTATGCTCTTGACAGTGCTTCATAGCATGCGTTTGTGTTTTCATGTGGACGGAGATTTTTTTTAAAACGGAAGAAGGAAAAACCCCATTTATAAAAATACCCGTGTATGTGTGGACATGGCCTCAGTTTTATCTTAAAACTACAAATCTGCAAATCAGTTTTTTTGCTTTGTTGTTTTGGGCAATGGAGGGAATGAAGTGCCATTCACACAGAACTAGTCTTTGCATCTAAAAATGCGAGACACAGCGCTCAGGAATGGTTTTAGAAAAAGCACAATGCAGAACCTCTGCGATTTTGCCGTGCCAACTTGCTACTGTAAACAAAATCTTGCAATGCTTGCCCCGCCTCCGGAGGCTTCTGATTGGTCCACTGTTTTGGAACTCACATTGAGTGGCGGCATTGCGTGTAAAAGTTGAAATTCTTTTAACTTGACACAGCGTCTTAAAAACAATGCACTCGTCTGAGATTCTGCAAAAGAGATAAGCGCAACGGTCATACACATTCGTCTAGTGCGTTTACATAGAAAAACCATGGAAAAGTAGCGCATTGGAATGGAAAAACGTTTTCTGTGTGAACTGCCTAAGGCTGCAATGTAAAACAAAATTTTTTTTTTTTCATTTTTTACAATTTTCATATATTGCTTAAGTGTAGGAAATACTACATTTTACATTTCCAAACATTCCCTTTGCAGATATTGTGATCATCCAATGTGATGTAAGTCTGATGTTTGTCTCTTTGAAGCTCGTATCACGGGTCTACAAGAGGACAACAAGAACTTGAAGCACAGTCTGTCTAAAGTGGAGCTGGAGAGAAAACAAGTGCAGGACAGATGCAACGTTTTAGAGAAGGTATTATTTTTATTATTATTTTTATTAAAAATGTGCATATATTTTTTGTGTATTTTACATAATAATTGCAGTCTATTGTGGACCATTAAGAATTTTTGCTTTGTCTGTTTTGCATCAGTTTACATTACCATAAATTACCAATTTTTAAGGGTAGATAAGGTAAAAGGTCCTTGAAACCTTGTAAAGGTACCACTACTTTTTTTTTTTTTTTTTCAGATTTTTTTCTTACAGTGTATGAACGTTAATGTAATAAAAAAAAAGACACATCAGTTGGTGCCTTCTAGCATTTCAGTAACATTACAGCAATGCACATTGAATGGAAATCTAGGCACTGCCTTGAGGATTTAGCATGTCTCACTGTTTGCGACTGTCTCACTGTTAAAATGTCTCACTGTTTCAAAGGTTTATACATAATGCATAAATATAGTGTGAATAGAATTAATCAAGATTTTGTGCTAGTGTTTAAATTAGTGTAGTAAATTGATATAGAATCACTGCCAAAGTTCCAATCCATCTCCTGTCTTGATGATGATGTCTTTGGCTGCCATTGTGTTCACTGTGTTTCTAAAATGATTGTTGGCTGTGTAAAGTAATTGTGTTTTGTGTAACCAGTGTTTCTATGTGCTCTGTGCTTTTAGGAGAAGAACAGTCTGGAAATCGACCTGAACTACAAGCTGAAGACTCTACAGCAGCGGCTGGACCAGGAATCCACAGAGCATCGCATCACGAAGGCTCAACTCACAGACAAATACGAGTCAATCGAGGAGACCAAGTCAGCTGCTATGCACGGTATGTGTGCGTGCGAGACGTGCCACGACCGCCTTCCTGCGAGTCCAGACACCGCACAGCGTCTCGTTTCGCTGCGTGCCCAGACACCACCTCCAGGATTTCACACTTATGCATATGGAGCAGCAGACTTGCTTTTAATAGCATCTTAATAGACATGATACTATCAAATAAGTTCAGAGAAAGTACTCTGTGTTGTAATTAGACTGTAGGAATTTTTTGGTGCTGATATTTAAAGCAATAGCTCACCCAAAAATGAAAACTGGCCATCCTCTCCTTCAGGCCATGAGTTTGTTTCTTCTTCATATGTGACCCTGGAGCACAAAACCATTCATAAGGGTCAATTTTTTGAAATTGAGATTTATACATCACCTGAAAGCTGAATAAATAAGCTTTCCATTGATGTAGGTTTATTAGGATAGGACAATATTTGGCCGAGATACAACTATTTGAAAATCTCGAATCTGAGGGTGCAAAAAATCAAAATATTGAGAAAATCGCCTTTAAAGTTGTCCAAATGAAGTTCTTAGCAATGCATATTACTAATCAAAAATTACATTTTGGAACTGTCATTTTCTTAATGTATTTTACAAAAATTGGTTACTGGTGCAGTATATATGCAATTCATTTTTTTTTTCTTAATGTTTGGAAACAATAAAAAAAGTATCTAAAAAAAAATACATTTTGATATATTTACGGTAGAAAATGTACAAAATATCTTCATGGAACATGATCTTTACTTAAAGGGTTAGTTCACCCAAAAATGAAAATTAGGCTGCGTTTTACTCACCCTCGAAGCATCCTAGGTGTATATGACTTTCTTCTTTCAGACGAATCCAGTCGGAGTTTTCTTAAAAATTGTCTTTGATCTTTCAAGCTCTATCATTGCAGTCAGAGGGTGTTGCATTGCTTCAGTCCTAAAGAAGTGTAATGATTTTTGGCATAAAAGAAAAATCGATAATTTTGACCCATTCAATGTATTGTTGGCCATTGCTACAGATATACCCATGCTACTTATGACTGGTTTTGTGCTCCAGGCCAGGGTCACATATTTGAAAAATTGTAGCATTCAATCCACACCACTCCAGTCCATCAATTCATGTCTTTTGAAGCCAAAAGCTGCGTGTTTGTAAGAAACAAATCCATCATTTTAACTTTAAACCTTCGCTTCCAGACAAAATAAGACTTCGTAATCCAATATAACACTTCCCCCAGCCAAAAAAAATCTTCCTGTCTCAATCAGGAGAGAAATATGCACAGTTCAAACACCGTTTACAAGTATAGTATTATAGCAGTGGTTTTTTGTTTGTTTTTGTTATTAGATAGGTATTTAAATAAGTCATGAAACTAATGCAGTAGAAGAGGGTAAAAGAGTACTTGAAAAGTGGCAGTGAAATTAAATATTAAGATACTGTGTTTCTGCGCTTGGCGAGAATACTCAGCCCTTAAAAGTCTTGCTTCTGCCACTTTATAGTCACTTACACTCAACTTCAGTTCCATCAAAATACATTTCAAGTCACTTCCCAGATCCAGATGATTGATTCTTCAAAGCACACAGAATTAAAGTGGGTAACACTTTATTTTAAGGTGTCCTTGTTACATGTTATATGTACTTACTATTATAATAACAAAAAATTATGCATAATTACATGTAAGTAACCCTAAGCCAAACCCTAATCCTAACCATATAGTAAGTACATGTAGTTAATATTACTCAGTACTTAAAGGCACAATATGTAATTTTCACCACTAGAGTGCGTGTATTCAAAATAAACAAAGAGACAAAGGCGTAGTTTGATGACGCCGTGACTGAGTGTGGAATCATGGGAGTTGTGGTCTTCATCCCCACAGCCGATGCAATCCGACGGGACTCGGGCAGAAATCATGTTCATGGATGAGCTAATGATTTATTAACGTAGTAGAATGAAGCAGGGTGAGGCTGAAAGCCGTCGAAGCGAAACGAGGCCGCTGAACGAGCGCGACACACGGCTCGAAAGCAGCGGAGCTTTTATTATGCCACAGCCAACCGCTTCCACTCCTTCCAGTCGTGCGTATGTGGGGTAAAGCAGCGCTGTTTTATCATACTAGATACATTTGAACGTTCTGTTATAATGCTACTCTGTGCGGTCGTCACCGGTCTAATAAAACGCATAAAATATTAAAGCGTATTTGGTGTTTCCATGTTTTCTACAAAACAAAACCGGAAATCGAGGAGTTATGACGTCATTGGCAGGCGACACAATGACACTATAGACACGCTCCGTGTCTCTAGTTAAAATTGCTTATTTCTCTGGATTTATACATTCTTTGAAACATTTGGGATAATGTAAGTACACAAGTCAGCAAAATATATAACACTGTTCTAGTGGTTTTTGGATATTTTAATAAAAATATCTTACATATTGTGCCTTGTACATAAATGTATAATAAATGTAAAATAAAGTGTAACCTTAAAGTGCATAATGTGGTTAAAGAAGGTCATTTGCTACACCCCAAACACACAAGGCTGCCACCTAATAACAGGAAGTCAGGCTACAAAGAAGGGCGTGTCCAAATGAGTCACACCTCTATATTGAAAGAAAAAGTACATTCACATTCAATTCTATTTAATATCAAAATAATTAAAGAACAATAGCAAAAATACAATTTATAGTTTTCATGTGACGTCACACCCTTTTAGGAATGTCGACCTGGAGGGCAAAACATGGCTTTCTTCAATTGAACGCTACAACTAATGTAGTGAGTCAGTGTTACCAAATTCAGTACACACCTTATTGATGTTGCATTCTATATATAGGCGAACAGATTTGTCCAGAATATGAACTCAACATGCTAAATTGCACGTTTTCCCATAGAAAACGTATAGAGAAAACATTGTATATTGAATTTGATCTTTTATTAACACTCTCTTAATACATGTTGTGTTTTTCACGTTGAGCATTTTAGAATGACTCTAAATGTATTTAGTGATTGAACTTCTGCAGGTGCAGTTTGTTCACATATCTTTGATTTTCTTCTTTGGCTTGAAAACAAAACTTGAAAGCTGGCTTGAAAGAAACGGAAACTTGACAGGGTCTGTACTGCACTTCTAAGGATGTTTTGACCTCCAAGTCCCACATGACTGAAAACTACGAGTAATTGACAAAATTGTGACAATTATAAAATGATTAAATATAATTTGTGCCAGAAATCAAAGAGCAACAGAAATGGCTCCAACACACTTCATTTAGGCAAACCGAAGTTCTTGATTCAGATGATTTAGAAATGCAGGTATATCGATCACCTGTTCATTCTAAATCTCTAAAAACAACTCAAATCTTTCCTCTGTCCAGCGGTGGAGCAGAATGTGGCGGAGGAGACCACGCTGCGCATGCGAGCGGAGAGCAGGGTGGTGGAGGTGGAGAAGCAATGCTCCATGCTGGAGTTTGACCTCAAGCAGTCTGTGCAGAAGATGGAGCAGCTGATGAAGCAGAAGGAGAGGCTGGAGGAAGAGGTGAGCGTGAACCCGCAGTTTGACCCCACACATACTAATTAAGGCCAAAAAGCTTTGCTTGATAATATTACTTAATAAATCTTTTGTTGATTTTGATTGCTTCCATTGTCCTCATTTGATAAAAGCTTCTGCTAAATGACTAAATGTAAATGTATTAGAAACTGCTGACAGTGTTTTAGCAGAACAAATTCCGTATCTTTCCTCTTTCCTCTGCTCTACCAGGTGAAGGAGCTACGGGTGCAGTTGGAGCAGGAGTCCGGGAAGCGTGTGCTGGCCCAGAATGAGCTGAAGAGCTGGACGATGGAGGCCGAGCGCCTGAAAGGATCAGAGAAGCAGCTCAAACAGGAGATCAACGCGGCCCTCGAGAACAAACGCTCCGTTGAGTTCCAGCTGGCACAGCTCACAAAGTACGTTGCTTTCTCTCTCCTGTGCTCAAAAGGGTCATGAATATACACCGTGAATAGGGTACAAATGTATCTCCCATTATTTTATTTATTTTATTTATTATTGTTTAAATAAAAGACTAACCAATACAAATTGTCTAGTTTCTAAACAGGTTGCAAATGATCACCCCTTAATTTTTTAAGGCTGTCAAATGATTTTCTAATTAATAATAAATGGTTAATGTGGTTAATTAATTAAATTAATTGCAAATCAATCGCACATCAATTTAGGGTAAGAAATTACTCCAAAAAAGATAAAGTCATTATTTTGATTTAGAATTGCATAAATAATTATAATAAATGGGTGTTTTTTTTTAATTAAATATTGAAATATGAAATTATTTTTTAAAAAGAAATAATACTTTAAATATGAAACTAAAATCACCAGTAGGTGGCGGCAAGTTACTGTCTTAATAAGTGAGTAATTCATTCATTCACTCACTCAACCTATTCGTTCATTCATTCAGAAATGACCCAAGTGACTCTCTTTATGAATGAGTCACTGAATCAAAAAGTTTAACACAATATTAACTTGTTTATTGAACTATTAAGTCAATAGGCAATATACACTGCAATTGTGTGCAGATATTGGGGAAAAAACAGCACTCTCGCTCACGTGCTATTGTTCAACTAAAATATAATAGATTGTAAGACAAAACCCTGCACAGGGGCAATTTTTGCCCTCATATCTTGAATTTTAGGGACATATAACTATTCTCGTAGGCTTCATTATACAGTCTGTCATCCTGCATCATCATCTTCAGCAACAGCATCAATGTAAGATGATGTACAGGTCTGTGTGTGACAGGGTGCATTAAATGCATTAGTAATTTTAACACATAATTTTTTTCCATAAGTAATCGCGTCAAATTTTCAAGCCTAATATTTTTTTGTACAAGCATTTCTGTTGGTTCTGTTGGACCCCAGTAGTAACACCGACCTTATAACAGCCTTCCTTTAGCTCTGAGCCAAATAGCGTCACAAAAGCTATTACATCCAGGGTTCCTACGGGGTTTGGAAAAGTATGGAAAAAAGAAAGCAGAGTATGGAAACATATTTGTGTTTCCAGACTTTTGCCCCTATTTAGTTATTTTTATAATAGAAAATTAAGAATTTAATGAAAATAAATGTATCGTACAAGAAGTGAGGTTTCATGGCAGCTGTTTAGTGATTCTTTAAAGATCGCCAAATATGACTGAATGAATTCAAGGTGCACTTTTTCATTATACAAAATGCAGGTTATAAGCAGGGGCGTAAATTTCGTCTAACAGTAGGGGGGGACAATAAACAAAATTTCACTAGAGCAATTTTTGAAGGGGACACAAATAATACAGCTAAAATGGTACTTTACGTATACACAGAGGAAAGCTTTACTACTATTAGTGTAACAGGGAGACCGTGTCAAATTAGACTTCAAGCTGTTGTGGTCGCGCCGCGACAGCAGTCGTGTCCGTTGTAGACATTACTATCCGTCACAGTGTTGCCAAGTCCGCGGTTTTCCCGCGGAATTGGGCTACTTTAACACTGTTGCCGCGGGTTGTTTTTCATGTCTGCGGGTTGAAGCGACTCCAATAACGTGTATTTTAGCCTCCGGAACGTGATTTTTACCGGGGGACACCCTCGAAACGCGGTTAGTTTGGGCTAGTTTTGAGTAGCAATTGGGCGGGTTTTGTTGTAAAAACTTGGCAACCCTTTCCGTCAAGCAGGTAACGTTATTATAGCTAACATAGCGGACTCATCGAAAAATACATTGGCATCATCTGTATTAAAGAGAAAATAATCACTTCATCCGATGTTTAAGTGAATAAAATAGCCTTGACAGCCTTGGAGTTCCACAACTATTGGCTTTGTTCTCTCTCACTGGACTCGTGTGTGTGTGTGTGTGTGTGTGTGTAGGTGATGTAAAATTGTGTTGTTTTACTACTTACACAATTATTTAAAGTATAAAACATTGTTATTTACAATGCACAGCGTGGTATATTTTTAAGGGGGACAACCCTCAGATAAGCATTTTGGGTTAATTGTGAGGGTTTTGTTGTGAAAACCTGGCAGCCCTTTCCGTCAAGCAGGGTTATTATTGCTAACATGCTTAAGTGAATAAAACTGACAGCCTTACTTACTGGAGTTCCACAACTATTGGCTTTGTTCTCTCTCACTGGACTCGTGTGTGTGTGTGTGTGTGTGTGTGTAGGTGATGTAAAATTGTGTTGTTTTACTACTTACACAATTATTTAAAGTATAAAACATTGTTATTTACAATGCACAGCGTGGTATATTTTTAAGGGGGACAACCCTCAGATAAGCATTTTGGGTTTCTTCACACTATATTCTTAGCACCATATTACATAACCTCAAGGACCTTTGCAAAAATAAAAAATGTACAGACTTTTATGTGTGCACAAGAAACCATTGAATTTAGTATAGGACAATGCACACTGAGCCACCTATTGTCCCATCAGCCCATTTCGCGGTGTGCTTTCTTGGCCTCCACAGACTATGCATTAAATAGACCTAAGGCCTTGAAATATGGCATACTTCCCTAATGAAAGCCAAGTCTTGAAAGACTTTTTTTACAGTACCAGTCTTTTTTATAGACTCTTGAACTTGGCAAATTTTATGCCATCAGCCCATTTCGTTGGGATGCCGTGGAGGATGTGTTAAATTGGACATTAGGCCTTGATATTAGAGGTACTACCGTAAGAAAAGCAAAATTTTGAGCAGGTAGATCTCTGTTAATTCATGTGCATCCATGCTATCGTCTTATTCATAGTAAGATGGCAGGGATGCACAAAGGAAATAGGTTATATAAAACTAGAATTTGTAATGCAGAAGCATGCAAAGCATTCCCATGCACGTGAATAGTTTCCCAAGGGCACAAAAAAGTGTCTTGTGTGCATGTAAAAGTCTGTATTTTTTATTTATTTATTATTTGTTATTTTAGGGACTCTGTATGTTGTCACTTCGAGAAAATCAATGAAACAAACCCTGAGAAAATAAACATTTACAGATGACTGTACTGTATACCAAATATAAAGCTGAAAATAATGCTCTATGAACCATTTATGTTAAATATGGGTCTGCAAAACTACTGAAAGGTTTGGAAATTTGAGTCTGGAAAAGTATGGCATTTTGAAATGGAAAATATGTAGGAACCCTGTACATCACTAAATATCTGAGATGCTTTTCTATTGTAGAAATAGCTATTATTGCAGCTTATAGGTTTAAACCAGGCCAAAACAGTTAGCTGCCAATATTTACATGTTTGGATTAAGGATTAGCCTCCGTCTGACCACAGCAGGTTAGTCCTTCACCTCTCCTCCTGTTGGACTCGGTCGCTCAATGAGGCATTTCAACACTATGCCTAGCTTTGTGTTCTCTACTTTAAAGTCAACATGAAATCACTACACTATTTATATTGTACAGGTTCCTGACTGTATTGTGAGCAGTGCATCAGTTCACATTAGTTGAAAATTAAAAATAAGTTTGTCTTTGTAATCTTTCATCAAAATATGATTACTCTATTCATCACTTAAATGAGTTTTGCTTGAAATAACTTGCTAAACTGTTATAATGGGCCTAGAACGTAGCCCTGCAGGTCATTGTAATGTTCATTTGTACATTGTACTTGAGTTGTGAAGTTTGACTGAAATTGTTTGTGAATCTGACTGTTGCTGATGGAAATGTATCTTCTCAGGCAGTACCGAGGAAATGAGGGTCAGATGAGGGAGCTTCAGGACCAGCTGGAGGCTGAGCAGTATTTCTCAGTGAGTATCATAGACTGCTGATAATACTTGCGTTTTTCCTTTCTTTATGTGGTAAAAACACATTGCGCACTTTGAACAATCGAGTCTGGGAACTTTTACTTTTGTATATGATGTGATGATTTAATGACTAGATTGATATATGAGATGCTGCATGAAGCTACATTTTTTTCTTTTTTTTTATCTTATTAAATTGTTTAGTCATGCCACTTGTTTAAGTTGTGACTTTATTGATGTGCAATAAAAAAATGCATTAATTAAATGTGTTTCTATAATAGTTAATAGCAAAACTCTATCCGCCTGAAGTGAGCATTTTTGTTTTCTTTTTAAATGCACATTTAGTAGATTCTTGATGTTTCCATCCAGCATTTTTAATGCAATGCCACAAAATTAGCATAGAAATCTGTTGATTGATGCCCAGCTGGTCCCTAATCTTTCTTGAGAACAACAAATTTGCAAGTAACCAGACTTGGTAAGCTTGTATTTAATGATGGAATCACTATCAACCTCATTTTCTTAATTAAAAGCAGCGAATTCCAAACGCACAGAGGTTCATTTACTGTAATTGAGTCATCCAGAGTCAATTATTCCTCTTGTACCACAGTTACCAGATGCACATGTCTTAATGTAATGTGTTTCTCTCAAAGCAATTTCAGGTGAACATATTGGTTTTCTTGGCAAAAAAACATGCAATCGCTGTCACCAACAGCGAATTTAGCTTTAATTTTCTTTTTGTTTTCATTTTGAAAAGCTGTACACCAGAATCGCTAATTGGAAAGCGACCCCCCCCCCATATAGTGATATGAACATTTCCTCATTGTGACGTCTTTAGTGCTGTCACGTCATATATTCTCAAGCCGTTTTTTCTTGTTTTCAGACACTCTATAAAACTCAGGTGAAGGAGCTGAAGGAGGAGATAGAGGAGAAGAATCGACAAACTCAAGAGACTCTCAAAAAAGTCCAGGACATGTACTCAGAGAAGTAAAAGTCCTTTTCATCAATAAGTAGAATTTGAAACAGGGCTGCTTTAAAACAATTAATAAGGAACCATAGAGTATCTTGTAACTTGAAAGTACTATTCAGCATTTATTTTGAATGTCGTCTTGTGAACTGCTGCTCCTGTTTTTATAGGGAGTCGCTGTCTGCTCAGTTGGACCTGACCATGACGAAGGCCGAGTCGGAGCAGTTGGCGCGCGCGCTGCAGGAAGAGCAGTATTTTGAACTCTCTCAGGAGCACAAGAAAGCCACCTCACGGTACAAACAGGAGATCTCAGAGAAGGACTCGACCATCACACAGGTCTGTGCCTCAGGACAGGCATGCTTCTCTGAATCATACAATGCAGGGCCCTATGAAATCCGATTACTTTTTTTTTTTTAAATAACAAACCAACAAAGTGCCGCACAATCCCTCCTCAGTCCACATCAGTTGCACCGACCAAAGGACAGCCCCGAGTAAGATGTACATTCTGCTGTACAGTAGTGATATTAGGGCTGTGATGATAAATCGATGCAGAATCGATTCGTGGATGGATTCTGAGATCTTCCGAATGCATCGCGATTCTCTCTGGAATCGATTCTGAGCTTAGATTATAACAGCAGATGGCGCTCTACTCTCGTTTTTATCCGCACACTCAAATGCTCACGAAGAAGAGCGCTGAAGAGCGCTTGTGCGTTCGGCTGAGTCTGTAATTTCACCTCGGCTCAGAATGCTTTTATGATGCGAGATTAATGTAAACATCCCATTGTGAACACCCTTGTAATTCGCTTCAACCTTTTCAAATTTTATGAATGATTATTTCAGGTTCAAGTGTGTGTAAGGATTTGGAAGCAAGCAGAGTACGGCTGTTTCTAAAGCATGCAGCGCCATCTGCTGTTCAAGACTAAGCTCAGAATCGACTCGAGAAAGAATCGCAATGCATTCGGAAAATCTCAGAATCGATGCGGAATCATTTCTCGATTCACGATGCATCGATTTATTTTCCCAGCTCTAAGTAATATATTTCTGTCACAATTTTTTCAAGTTAAACCGCACTTTTATTTTGACGGGGTACCATTTGTTTGCATATGATATATATATATATATCATCACACACGCATAGGTGAAACCGCGTGTCTGCGCCACTCATTCACACAGAGACATGCAGGATTCATATTTAAATAGCATTTTTGCTATTTTAATTGAAGAATTTCACAGACACCAAGTCCATATATTGCCATTTGATTAAAGTGTACTGACCTACTTTTGATTTATTCATTCAAACTTTGACAAATTCCGTGACATTCTGCGTTTTACAGAAAATTCCATTTTTATGACTGGATTCTGCGTCTTCCGCAGAAATCATAGGGCCCTAACAATGTATATAGTCCATTTGTGTTCCATCACATTTTCCGTATCAGATCTCTATGTCCTGTGCAAGCCATCTGTTGTTTTAGCTCATCATTATTGTTAAATCTGTGGTTATACCAGAGGTTTTTAATTAGATTATAATGCATTTTCACGTAGCTTGAGGAATCCAATAAAACCCTTACCAAAGATGCGGAGATCCTCAGTAAGGAGAAGGCAGAACTGAACGAGAGACTCCAAGCTCGAGAAGAAGGTAATGTTATTTCCAGTTGGTTAACCTGCATTTTATCATTACGTATTATCATGACTTTTCTAATGTCTTCCTGTAGAGTTTGCAGCAGAGAAGGAGGAGCTGGCAAGCACAGTAAAGGCCAATTACGAGAAGGCCCTTAATATAGAAAGAACTCTGAAGACCCAGGTATAACCAGCATACAGCATTAAACACAACATTATGAAAACAATGCATGTTTATATAGCTAAAATGAAAAAGCTAATTTAAAACTGTGAAATATATGAGAAATAGTGACACTTTTTAATAGTCAAATACAAACGTAGACTAAACGGTAAGGCTTGTTTTGGTATCTTGGGCAGCATCACATCTATCTTTTACTGATTTTGCTGTTGTTTTTATATGTTCTGCTTTCATTTTAATTTTAGTTAAAGTTTTAGTAATTTTGTTTAGTGCCTAGTAAACTAGCTGAAATAAAATAAGTTTATGTATTTTATTTCCATTAACATTTATTTATTTCAATTAAAGGAAATATATTTATGGTTTTAGTTTACCAATATAACCATGTGACAAGCACAGTAAAAAGAATGCCTATAAGAATATCCAATTGTTAACACATTAGCAGCAAAATCAATTATAAGTTTTGTCTCTTGTGCATTTGTTGTGTTGCCTATTAAGACCAAACCGTGTCATACAAATATGTTCCACGAAGTCTGAATAAGACTTCTAATAAGACATTGTAGTCATTCTCCATCTTAACGCCTCAACATGTGACGGCAGGCGGTGAATAAGCTGGCGGAGATCATGAACCGGAAGGACATGAAGTTGGACCAGAAGAAGAGAGGCAGCACCACTGACCTGCGCAAGAAAGAGAAGGAGAACCGCAAGCTGCAGCTGGAGCTCAACCAGGAGAAGGAGAAGTTCAACCACATGGCCATCAAGAACCAGAAGGAGCTGAACGAGATGCAAGCGGCAAGTCAATGTTTATTAGCCTTTTCACAGTAACTGTTTTTATCATTAATGCCAATCAGTGGAATCCGATGATTATCAAAGTCAGTTTCAACAAGACGATCCCAGTCCTGCTGCGGTGAAAGCTTGTCTTGTGAAAACTGATTGAGTTACAATGTAAGCAGTAAGTCACAATAACGTCAATATTCATGAGCCAAGCATTGCAATAGTGTGATTAACCTTCATGTTTTGTTCCAGTCATTTGAGGATTTTCTTTTTCCTGAAAGTGCTAGGTAATGTTATCACTTTGGACTAAAATTTACTGACTTCCCCCAAAAACTGACAATTTTTGTACTTGGAGATTTTTTTCCCCCCGTCTTGTTACCTTGGGGTTCCTGGTCAAAAAACGACTGACCTACAAAAATGACTATATGCTATATTAATACCAAATCTTAGATTCAATCTTTTCATCAACTTGTTTTGTTACAGTTAGCACAGGTTTTGCATTTCTTTTAGGCCTCATTGATCTGAGCTTATGCACTTTAGTTTTTGAGTGAACTTTGCCAAAAAATTATCCAAAAAATAATGCTTTTTTTTTTTACTCATAAATTGAGGTGCATGAGCTCAGATCAATGAATCAGTTCCAAAAATAAATATAAAACCTGTGCTAATTAAAAAAAATTTTTTTGACAAAGACTGAATCCAAGATTTGGTGATAATATAGCATAATATGAGAGACATACAAGCTGGGCTGGTCATTTTTGACTGGGAACACCTTATTAGGTAAAGGATTTTCAGAACAAGGCTTAGCAATTTTGGCCTAGTTAATGTTGTTGTCTGTGTTTGCAGCAATTGGCAGAGGAGTGCACGTATCGCAACGAGTTGCAGATGCAACTGGACAGTAAGGAGAGTGACATTGAGCAGCTCAGAGAGAAACTCAACGACTTGCAGCTCCGCGTGGACAACTCCAGCGTCACCAGCCTGCAGCCAGATGAGACGGACAGTAACATCGCTGGTAAGGACACGCTCACTAAATATGAGCATTTCTGTTATATGAATCTCAGGTAAATTAAGGAACGGAGAGGTTTAATTAACCAGTTGATTGTCACTTTAGTCTGAATGGGGAGAATGAAATACAGAAAATAAGAAGCTTTAATGTTTGGGCAGTTTACCTAAAATTCATAGTGTGCACATGCTGTGTATATATCTTTATGCATCTCATTCATAAATGTGTTTTAGCTGATTTATCAAATCAGCATGCAGCATTGTCAAAATGCTTGCCTTTGTTATTATAATGCCACCTATTCAGGTAACACTTTACAATAACCTTCCTTAGTTAACCTTCGTTAATGCATTAACCAGCATTAACTGCCAATGAGCAATACATTTGTTACAGTATTTATGGATCTTTGTTCATGTTAGTAAACAAAAATATACCTGTTCATTGTTAGCTCGTTCATTAAATAATATTAACAGATACAGGTTTTGATTTTTAAAATGTATTAGTTCATGTTGAAATGAACATTATGATTAATTAATGCCGCAGAAGAATGAAGTAGAATTTTTTCATTGTTAGTTCATTAAATAATGTAGTTAACTAAGGAAGTTTATTGTGAAGTTCTCGTCCTAAACTACTCAAGCGGAATTTGATTCCAGATTTCAAATAATATGCCAAAGTTATATAAAAAACTATGAAAGTAAAATAGTGTGAAAGAGAAATGTTTACTTTTACTAAAAAAGATATATAGACTTGATTAGAAGGGATTCTTTGGAATGCATTTTTTGTTATGTAAAAATATATTTAAAACAAAAATTATGCCTATATTCTGTTTATATTAGTTAGCCATTTCATAAAAAATCTACATTATTTGTTATTATTTGCTATTAATATGCATGCTAATAAGCAACTAGCTGATAGTAAATTGTGTTCCTTAATATAAAGTGTTACCATATTTTCTTTATCAGCACATAAACTGCGCTCATCACTTTTAATCCTGTGATGATAAGATGTTTATGGCTGCCATTGTCTGTGTTTAAAGTCCTCTCTCATCTCTCGTTCTCCCTCATATGTAGTCGGTTCTTCTTGCTCTCCTTATCTTTCTGTCTTCTATTCTTTTTCCTCTGTGAGTAACTTTAAGATTGGGGTCCTGTTATGCCTGGATTGTGCTCTTGGGTGGCATTTTGTTGCTTCTCTCTTTTTGTTTTTTAATAAACACATTTTACTTGTGTTTTGGTGATGCCTCCGAAATAAGCTACTCAGAGTGTTTATAACGATATCACGTGAGTAGGGCTGTCAAAATGGCTGAAAAACTAAATTCGAAATTTTTACTTAAATATTATCAATATTCGAATTATATTCGAATTTAAAAGGCATAATTTCAGTTAGGGGGGAAAAAAGCTTTTGGATTCTCTCCTGAGGCTACAAGAGGGCGCATCGAGCTAAATATTACTAATGCACGTTTATTCAAAGCATAATAAAATAACACGACTATCTTTGAAAAAAGTGCATAATGTTTAAAATAATGTTTATAAACCTTATATAATTAATAAAGTTGCTTAAACAATTAGAAACAAAACAGCATCATGCATGTATGAATAGTTTAATACAAAGGACCGAAAACCGCATCTCCACTGATAAAGCTGCCTGATGCACACCTAAAATTCGAATGCAACGTTTTTGCATTCGAATGTGGATTTTTATTTTAAATTCGACGAATATTAGAAAGTCGAATTTTCTTTTGACAGCCCTAATAGTGAGCAATGCTGAACAAGTTTAGATTCAATACTAAACTACTGAAAATAGCGCAAAATATTTTGCTAATTCAAATCTTTTTATACTAACCCCAACTCTGAGCACCTTTCAGAGGTGTTTTAAGTCAAGTCACACTCTTTTAGTGTGTGTGTGTGTGTGTGTGTGTGTGTGGTTTAACACTTTGTATTCCAATCATGTTAATAGGATAAAGAACCTGGCGTTGCCTTCAAATGACAAATTATGCACTAGGGCTGCAACAACTGATCGATAAAAGTGATTAGATGCATTCATTATATTTGCTTTCAAAGCCTTCAGATTACATATTCTTTGGAGGACAACATTGGGCCAAATGTGGAATAAAATGTTGAATAATTGATTAATATTAATTGTTTTTTTAATTAAAATTGTTCCATTTTAATAATGATAATATTTGGATTTTTATCTGATTGATTGAAGAATCAGCAGATTATATCAAATATCAAAATAATCGTTACTTGCTGCCCTAATGTGCACTGTAGTAATCAGAGGATCATTTAATGATAGTAATAAAAGTTCAAGTTTATTAATTTAACACCAGTGTTTTCAATCTGGGGTCCATGAAGACATTGGGTTCCTGGCTCTGTAAAGTTTTAAAAACCCTAATTTAGCAGACATTTTTATCCAGAGTGGGTAAAAAAATTGAAAAGAAAATATTCCCAAATGAGCAAATATGATGTCTAATCAGATTGGGAAGTCGGTGTCAGTACCCAAGAGTGCTGTGGTCGTGGCGTCAAAGCCCGGAGGAATGATTTTCCTATGGGTTTTTATAATGGGGTTTTTCAATTTACAAGTTAAACAAGGCCTGTGGTAAAAATAAACTGATAATACTTGGATGGTTTACTCTACTACAACATCATTTACAGACTGAAAATGTGGCGTTTGAAGCGTTTGTTTGTAATAAGGAACTACATAAGAACATTTGGGGTTAGGGGTGTGCGATATTAACAAAAAATAATATCTCGATATTTTCTGGATAATAAAAGATACTCTGAATGTGAAATTAAAACCGCCAGTAGGTGGCAGCAAGTCACTGTTAATAAGTGAGTCAATGCGATTGAACCAAATCATTTAAACGATTGATTCATTCAGGAACAAAACCGCATCATGTTGCTCAGAGACGCAAAAATGTGCTGTGGTTGTGTTTGGAGTTATTTTTTTGTTATCGAAAAATAGCGCAAAAACAGGAAATATGGTGTCTAAAGCGTAAGTCTCTTAATTAACTTCTTGTTTATTGAACTGTTGTAAAAAATCAATATCACATTTGTAATCATTGTCATTTTTGGAGAAAAAAACGGCACTCTTCGTGTGAAATTGATTAACTAGGCTATTTGAAGTGGTATAAATATATACATTTTCTGCCCCCATGTCTTGAATTTGTGATCATTCTAAATGTATTGTAATAGACTGAATCATCAGCACTCTAAATGCGCGCGCGACTAGTCTAGTCTAGACTTCACGTAATGTATGCATGCGCTCTGTAGGGGTGTTTTGAAAGTTTTTCGCAAAATACTCTATAATGTCAAATCGCACATCGTTAAAACAACAATTACGATATTATCGCAGACGATATATATCGCACACCCCTATTTGGGGTGTTTGCAGGTTACGTTGTAGATCAAAATGTCCAAGATATTTTTACCACAGACATTATTTTACTCATGATTTGAAAATAACCTTGAGGGAACCTATGGTGAATAAAGCCCCGTTCACACCAAGAACGATAACTATAAAGATAACGGAACTATGCTATTCTTTAATATTGAGAACGATTTTTAGAACTATATCTTTATCGTTATCTTTATAGTTATCGTGCTTGGTGTGAACGGGCCTTAAGTCTTCTGGGTTTTAATGTCACGACTAGGGTTGCAAAAAGTTGGTAAATTTCGGAAACATTCCAGTAATCCAGGATTTTTTGGAAAGTTTCTGGAAATTTACCTGAAATGTTCCACCCCTTTGCAACCCTAGACTGCAGCACTGGATTAGGCACTTGTATGTACGGTTCGTTTGTCTATTGCACCAGCAGCATGTTCACTACAGAATGAATGACTTTAGCAGTCAGTCGTAGTCACGCAGTTCATGCATGATTCTTTAAACAGTTCTTTTGTCACCTAAATGTATTTCCCACCAAGTATGCTTTCAAACCAGTAACATTTTAATTAAATTGCATTAGAATTTGGTCGAAGGGCAGAATTACTGGCTTGTCTTGTCACTTTATCTCGAATACAAAATGCTCTGTATAACAAACTGTTGCATTGAGCCAATTACTAATACTGCTGATACATGATAGGCATTCATAGTTTTGAAATGCACATTTTCAGTCCAAATCGAAAGATGTTTGTCTAGGTAATCATTCATTCAAATGTAATAAATTGCTTCACCTCTGGAACAACTTTCGGCTAACATCCCCTATTGGTCTATTCGTTCATGTTACTCGAATAACTAATAGCTGCTGTTGTGATGTTTTGAGTGGTTGTGAAGCATCCCATTTTCACCATCCCAATTAATTCTTGAAAATTAATTTAATAATAAAGGCCTGCCCTCTTGTCTTGTTAGTTTCACTTAGCAGCATCATGGAAGTTAAAATGATATGCGAATGCTGTTTCATGTTGAAGTCAGCAGCATGGGATTTTATAACTACAACCCTGTGACATGAGGCAGTTGTTTTAAAGTGTACCTGGTTTACGCATGTTAGTAAAAGCTTTTTGATTTGTATGGATTGTGTCACAACCTTGGTTTGTTTTCCTAGATGACCTGCATGTCTTTTTCTGTTGTTTGGTCAAATTCTGGCTTGGACTTAATTATGCATGCATTTTATTTGTCTTCAGAATCAAGGCTTGAAGGCTGGCTAGCGATACCATATAGGGCTAATATAAAAAGATACGGCTGGAAAAAGCAGGTGAGACTTGCATGAAGAATTGTGTATTAAACTATTATTGTGCACTTGGACATGCATGATACCCACCCTTAACATTTGTTTTTGTTTCCTTCAGTATGTTGTGGTGAGCAGTAAAAAAATTCTCTTTTACAATGATGAGCAAGACAAGGAGCAGTCTAACCCCTCTATGGTACTAGATATCGAGTAAGTATTGTGATAAATAACTAGCCATGAATCAACTATCCATGATAACTGGCCGTTTTATTCATTCTTGTATATAAAATTGAATGGTTTCCCTTTCTGCTGCTTTAAAACTTTTTTTTTTTTAAACAGCAAACTTTTCCATGTGCGTCCTGTCACGCAAGGTGACGTTTATCGAGCTGAGGCCGATGAAATTCCAAGAATATTCCAGGTCAGTTATTTTATTTTTACACCAATTCTATTTAATAAAGGTTGTGAAATGCCCCATAATGACATATTACAGTGTCAGTGCAAACTGCATGAATACACGTAGTTAAACTGTGCTGGATCATGAAAAACTACTGTAGGAAAGCTAAGCTACGACCTGACAAGCACACATTCGGGTCATTTGGTTCTGTACACATGTGTACGGAACAAATGCAGCATTGTTTTAAGCACTGAATGTGCAGAACGTCAATTGAAACTTATATAAGTTTTATATATAAACAGAGTCTCATCTTTCAAATTATGTCCATTTTATCAGAAAATTCTAACAATAGATGCTACTGTTAATTTCTTTAACGAAAACTATGATGAAAAATGTTCGTTGACGAGCTTTTTTCCCATGACTAAAATGAGACGACAATAAGGTCAATAAACAATGACTATATCAACATGCAATTTCGTTGACGAAATACGATGAGACTAAAATGTATTAAAAAAAATAAAAACTTTAACAAAAACCTCTTTATTTTCGTCAAAAAAAAAAGACATGTTATTGTGGACTGCTGTACACTCCTCTACTACGCGAGCTTTCATGAGTGCGGTTGCCAGATATCAAGAGTTTAAATCCCCGAATCCGAGCTTCGCTGTTACAAGGATACATTTTCTGCCCAGTGTTTTGCTTATTTTAAGCAATCTGGCAACCATGCGCACGCGCTCGTGCGCTCATTGCGGAAGCAGCGCCGACGATGATCTGAAAACACCAACAAACAAGCTGGATTTTAGCGATCTAAATGAAAGTGTCACTCAACCGGTCTGTGTTCTGTCATGAGATCTCGACTAAAATGTGACTAAGATTTCATTGACTAAAATGCTCGTACATTCCATTGACTTAAACTTGACTAAACAAAAACAGGACAAGGTTGACTAAATATAACTAAAATGTACATTTGGGTAAGACTAAGACTAAATTAAAAATGGCTGCCAAAATTAATACTGCTGTACGGTTAATTAATAATAATCTTATTGCTAAAATGTCAAGTATTCATTGACTAAAACTAGACTAAAATACTTTAGATTTTCTTTGACTAAAACTAGACTAAAATGTTGAGACTTTTAGGCCCGGTTTCACAAACGGGGCTTAGCTTAAGCCAGGACTAGGCCTTAGTTAAATTAAGATATTTAAGCAACTTTTACAAAAATGCCTTAGAAGAAAACATTACAGGTGTGCATCTTGACACAGAACATGATATGTCAGAGCAAGATATTTTCAGTTGAGACCGCTCAAACATGCATTTTAGTCTGAGACTAGCTTTAGCCTTGTCTGTGAAACCGGGGGTATGTCCACTAAAACTGAATAGGATAAGGTTGACTAAATATGATCAAAACTAGCAAGGACATTTAACACGGGACTAAGACTAAAATTTAAAATGGCTGACAAAATTAACTTTTTAGCGACAGATCGCTGTAAATGGCAGCGCAGAGCACAAATGAACACGACCATCCCTTCCTCTTTACTACTAGTTACGGCAGGAAATAAACGTGAATGAACAGCTCAATCAGTGTTTAAACTGCAGAAAGATGTCAATAAATTAGCTTGTAAACAAAATGTCACATAGCATTACATTTACCTTAGGCAAGTCATTAAGTGTCTATAGCTTGTTAGTTCGCTAGAGAAATTAAGTCTAGAGAAGAGAATTATTATAAAGTGCAGGCTTCCTGTAGTTTACAGCATTATCTGAGGTAGAACATTTTAATTATAATTAGATTTATTTATTTATAGACAAAGCAACAATTTGGTTAGTAAACCACTGTTTAATAAAGAAAAAGAAAAAAGAAGCAATTTATGTTTAGTTTTTCCCCTTGCTGTACCAAAATCATACAGAACCGTGACATCAAAACTGAGGTACGTACCAAACCGTCATGTTTGTGTACCGTTACAACCCTAACCAGATCTGCTTTACTGTGATTTGAATGTACTCATCATTAGTCAAACTGTCCACCCTTAACACTCAATAGGGCTTCAGTGTTTTCGGGGAAAGTTTTCCCCATAGTGTCCGCTGCTGCATAAGTGATATGTGCAATGTGTATATTAAGATCGTGACCCTTTAACTGTTTACTCAAATATACGAATTGAAAACGTTTTTTGTTCTTTAGATCCTGTATGCTAATGAAGGTGAGTGCAGGAAGGAGGCGGACATGGAGAGTGTTCCTCAGGGTGATAAGACCAACTGCTTGCCCCACAAAGGCCATGAGTTCATCCCCACCCTCTATCATTTCCCCTCTAACTGCGAGGCTTGCTCCAAACCGCTGTGGCACGTGTTCAAGCCTCCGCCAGCCCTGGAGTGCCGCCGATGCCACGTCAAGTGCCACAAGGACCATTTGGACAAGAAGGAGGATGTTATCGCCCCTTGCAAAGGTAAAGCACATTGCATGTATACAATTTTGTTATTACCCAAGCACCCAGTAATGATGTGAAATGTGGATGTTTTACATGTCTAAAGCACATAAAGTGAATAAACTAGCCTGATCAGCTCACCTTTTTACATGAACAATGAGAAACCATAAAAAAAAAACTTTCATTACTCCCCTTCATCCATTCTTGTTATCACTACTCTGTATTGGTCCAAGTGGACACATGGATGATCCTTTGCATTACTCAACAAAATCTACAGCAAAGATTGCATGTGTGCAAATGGCTACCCTCATATAACCTTTTGTTCTTGTTCCTCAGTGAATTATGATGTGACATCAGCTAGAGACATGCTGCTCCTGGCCTTGTCCCAAGACGAGCAGAAGAAATGGATCGGCCATCTCGGCAAGAAGATTCCCAAGACCCCTCCATCTACCTTCGCAAGGGCGTCTCCACGCACGATGTCCACTCGCTCTGTAGCAAACCAGTCCTTCCGCAAGAACCCCAAAAACATGTCGGGCAAGCCAAGGTAACTACAGCCACACAGTGTCATGCTCAGCCTAAATCACATCATGCATTTGGAGCAGAGAGGGTGTGGGAAGTGCTTGAATTTCATAAAAATAATGTCTCGATGGTCCCCAAAATATGACTTTTCTGAATGCAAAATATCATTTTTGATACTTGGGATGAAATGTGACAGGGACACGTTTTTATGAGATTCAACCATTAGTTCTTGATATAAAAAGCTGTAATTGTGATGCTGAAGGCCATAAGTTAGAGGCAGGGTGGTCTCGTGATGGGCTGTTTGTTTGCTGTTGTCTCATAGCAGGGCGCAGTCCTTTCTCCAAGCGGCAGACACAACATCCAGTACATGCTGACAGCATCACACAGCCTCTCCAGACCTTAGATTTCTAACGGTGTAGTCGACTACCCCGTGTTTTTACGGTTGAGCTTAACTGTGGTGACGTGTTCTTTGAAGGGGTGTGCTTTTCTGTTTACTGTGGGGTTTTGTTTACTAGAATAGCGGATTCTTTCCTTTACAAACTTAACCAATTCTGGGCAATTAAAAGGGAATTTCCTTTTGCTGGACCGAGGCTCTCTACAGGCTTGGCTTGAAAACTTCAATTTTCCCCTTTTAAAATTCTGTTAGAAAACCCACTTTTGAGCTCCCCCTGCTAATGAAGTGGCATTCGGTACAAATGTGACCCTGGAGCACAAAACCAGTCTCAAGTCACATGGGTATATTTGTAGCAATAGCCAACAATACATTATATGGGTCAAAAGTATCGATTTTTCTTTTATGTCAAAAATCATAATCAATATCACAGGATATTAAGATCATGTTCCATGAAGATATTTTGTAAATTTCCTACTGTAAATATATCAAAACTGAAATTTTTCATTGGTAATATGCATTGCTAAGGACTTCATTTGGATAACTTGAAAGGCAGTTTTCTCAATATTTAGATTTTTTTGCACCCTCAGATTCCGGATTTTCGAATAGTTGTATCTCGACCAAATATTGTCCGATCCTAACAAACCATACATCAATGGAAAGCTTATTTATTCAGATGTATAAATCTCAATAAAAATAAAAAAGACCCTTATGACTGGTTTTGTGGTCCAGGGTCACTTATTTGTACATATGTTGGCAAAAGTATCACTTTAAGGGCCAGATTTATTAAACGGCAAATTAACGTGAGAACGCAATCCCATAAAAGCACCGATAGGAGTGGAAAGTTTTGCTGATCTACTGACAATGCGCAAATTAAAAGACACAGCCAGATAATTTCTATAGTGACCAACACAATCTACAAAGACCAGCGCAAATGAGCAACTATCGCAGCAATGTTAAGCGCAGAATGGGTTACGACATGCTTTTTTGAGGCTTCATATGATGGTGCAGATACTAGTAAATTGACTACCACAAGCCTTAGTAAATCACGTTGCACGATTTATTTAAATACTCTCCTCCTTGTAAATTTTGTGTCTGAAAAGGAAACTCCTACAGATGCATAAGCAATAAGGTCAGCCACAAAAATAATTGTCCACACATTATCAGTGCTAATTTTCCACTGTGTGCCTTTAGTAAATCCTGGCAAAAGAGGGTTTGCACTGGTGCAAGCTGTTAGTAAATCTGGCCCTAATTCTAACAAGGAAATGCAAAAGATTTGACTTTTTGCATTAGAATAATGCAAAATGTCAAATCTTTGAGTAAAATATTGAGTATCGAGTAAAATAGGCATTTTTTTTACCCCCATCTTTCTATGATGGTAACAAAACGTGAATCATATGAAACCTGACAAGGAAGGACGTGATTCAATATTGCATGAAGAAAATTAAGCTTATTTTTAGGATTTTTTGCATTGTGATCTGTATCGATTAGGCAGCACATGTACCTCACTTCTTTTAAATACAAGAACAGTGTTTAAATGAGTGAAAAAGTGCAAGGTTTTGAATGCATAGAATATAATATTTCTTAACAGATGATTTAATCTGGAAATTGATCTTGAAATTGTTTCATTCTTTTTCATTTTGCATTAGTACTATATAAAGTAGCCAGCAGTTATATTGTGCTCAGGTGATATTCTTTGACACAAATTAACTTTTATTAAGTAACTTCCAGGCATTTTGTGGTACAAGGTTATTTTCGTAAACTAAAACCAAGACGAAAACGATTGATCAAAAAACATTTTTGTGGAACTGAAATAAAATAAAAACATTAAAATAAGTGAAAAACTAAAACGAAACGAAACTAACAACAGTTACTGAAAAACGAACTGAAATAAAATAATAATTATGAAAAATAAATGCACTTACTTTTTCCGTACTGTAAACGATACAAACTTTTGCCTACATCTTGTGAACAACCTGCCCGGCTGTTTTGAACAAATGTGATTAAACTACATAAACTACAAACTACTTATAATTCTTCATAAACCCTGCCGTGTATATGTGTCCATTGGTCCTTTATAGAAGCATTAAAAATAAAACGTATAAAATACAATTATTTATAGTCTACAGAAAGTGAGCAACGAGCGCTCCCTAAGCTGTCCTTCACTTCAGCTGCAGTGCGAATGGCTGTAATGCGCAACACTGCAAATTAGGGATGTAACGATTCACTCAACTCACGATTTGATTCGATTCACGGTTTTGATTTCACGGTTCGATTCACGATTATTCTAATTTTTTTTTTACAAAATTAGATTTAAGACAAATTATAAACTTTAATATGCGTTATACAGAGGCAAGAGGAAAAGAAAAAATACCATCTAAACTTTTCTAAAGACAGTAAGTTCCCCTCAGACATACATTCATATAAACTCCTACACCTAAATGAATCGTGATTGGTTTAGCATCTCAACCGATTTGAATCGTCACATATTTGAATCGATTTTCAACCGGCTCGCAGTTAATCATTACATCCCTACTGCAAATCCAATGTTGAGGCTCTGCCATCATTTAAAAATGCAAAACTATATAATAACCTTGTTGTGGTTAGGCAATATGTCCTTAATTGTCATGAAAATGTCATAGTGCATAAATATATCTTAATAGTCCTAAAGGCTTCATTTCCTTTATGTAAAATACGTTTTAATCGTTACTACTTGTTGTCATGGTTGTTTTGTTTTCTATAGTTAAATGTGAGCTGGACACACACATTACCACATAACTTGAGATGTTTGCGTGAAATTTGAATCACATATCATGATTTATGATTGTCTGTTTAACATGAACCCTCAAGTAAGAATATGATCCTAAACTTAAACTTTCTTACAAATACTGGACATCATCTTTTTCTTCTTTCTTCCAGCTAACCATCTGAACCGAATTGGGATTTTGTACTTTCCTCTCCAAAAACCTCTTTAGAAAAATCTGTTACAACCTTGGAATTAACCCTTTAATGTTGCATTTCACAATTGAATAAATGTAAAAAACAGACCGTAAAAAAACAGACCTTGATTGGTGCTGAAGTTCAGGATTTACCGATCACAAGGCATCATGGCATCATCTTTTTTCTCCCCATAACACTGGGATCCTCAGATTCTATTTAACCTCCTGCTGTCCAGAGGAAAGAGTCTTTTAACGTCTTGGGAAGGAAACTGTAAGCTGATCTCATGCCCATGTCTCTCTGTTTGGATTCTGGGATAGGGACTGTAGCTTGACACCTTTTTAAATTTGGTGAACTAACCATAAAAGGGTCTTTGGGACAATATTTTTAGTTTGCAAACTATTTCTACTTAAATCCACTTCGATGCCGCCTTCTGATGGACTCTGGTTGCCTTATTCAATCCCTCAAAGTCTAAATGGAAAATGAATTGGGTTTGGGGCAAAGGATTGGGTCCTGAGAGTTTTTGAGGGGAGATTTTGAGGGCTTTTTTTTTTGTTTTTTGTGGAGCATGGAGAATTATTACAGTCTATGCATAATATTATCAGAATTGTCTTTATCATTATAATTTGTTTTGGAGGCTCCAAGCCATAGGATATCATCATAATGGCGTCAGGAGACATGAAATGTCATAGAAACCATTGTTTCAAGTTTTTGTCTGTGTGTGTTCATTGGGTACATTGTTTCTGTAATATTCTTTTTTGTAATGTGTTGCCTTACATTTGATTCATAGATAAATGTTTCAAAAAGGAAAACATTAAGTTAACAAATGTAACTGCACTGTTTGAATTGTAATTTATTTGTAGAAGACTAAACAGCTGTAGCGTTCGGCTCACCTAGTGCCTTTTGGATAACAATTTTACTGCCATATCTGTTTCTCTCCAACAAATCTTTACTATTATGATACTTTGAAAACCAACATATCTATTACAGTGTGACTTTTCTTTTCTTTTTTTATCAAAACCTAAATGGTTTTCAAACAGAGCGGGCCATCTATTGCATGTCTTAATTGTTGTCAACCAAAGTTCAGAAGTTCTGCATGAAGCGCCATGATGAAGGCAACATGTCCTGCTATTTTCATAATCGATAACAGAACAGTTAACAACCCCACCTTAAAATAGATTTCATTCAGTGTACATATTCAATTGAAACAAGAAGATGAATACCTCCTCAATAATCTGACATGGTTTTTACATGCGTGTTCGGTAAAATAAGCACTGGAACTATGATCTGTTTTGTCGTGGATGCATTGCATGATAAATTGCATTGGAGGCCGCACTGATGGATATGTGTCAATAAACATATCTTTATCCATCACCTAAGACTGTCTTCTGTGTGTGTTTTACCCGATTTAATAATGTTTGATGTATCATTTGGTGCCGTCACAACAGAAACTGACCTAAACCACTGTATTATCCATGAACATTTGCAAAATACAGTTTATAATGTCTAGAGATGATGTCAGACTTGATCAGTTTTCAGATATTAATGGCTGATGATCAAGACATTTGAGATCAACTTTTAAGAAGTTTACAGATGTTGTGAAAATCCAGTGGTGCGGTAACTTGCAAATGCTTTCCTTTGTAACTCAGGAGCTGTAGAAACCCGAATGAAAATTCAGTAGCACTTTACTTGAAGCCTTTATATATGATGCATTAAGAAAGTATTTTTATGCTTTCCAATGCACCCTAAAATGCACTATTTTATGGTATTATGAATAAGTATAATACTTATCTATTTATTTTCATGCTTTAGTATAAGTATAATGGATTGGAAAACATGACAAACAACCAATTTTAGATGTAACAACAAATCTGCAACTATTATAATGTATTTTAACTTCGGTTTTATATAATGCAACGTATGAAAATCTGTATAATATAAATACAGTCTTCAAGTAGTGTTGCCCAAAATTATTTTTTACCAGAAGTGAAACATCATTTTGTATCTTATTTAACTTTTGTTTTTGTCGTTATTCATTTTCTGTTGTTTCTGATAAGATTGCTCAAAGTTAGTCATGTTTTTTTGTGCTAATGAACCTGTACGTTCTGAATCCAATGTTAACAAACACGCTAAGACAATCGGAGGACACACTTTATCTGAGGAAATGTCATCAAGACTTGGCCCTAGTACTGTAACAAGGAACTCTTTAGTCATTTAGTCGAAGTAGTTTGACTTATTTCTTTTCATTCGATAGAAGTGTTGCCATTATCTAAAAGTGCAACTGGACCGTGGGGAAAAAAACAGAGCTCAACACAAAGGGATTTGACCAATCCATTACTCCATTACAAATTAAATAATGAAAGTTGAAGTCAGTAATGTAATCTGTTAATTACACAACATAATCTGAGTACTTTCTGATTACTTTTTTAGATTACTTTAACCAAAGTAAAAAATGCTGTACCATTGTGATATAAAAATACAAACAGGAACAAAAAAATATATTCCATTCTATTTAACAACAACATTAGTGGTTGAAATTTGGATTCTTTCAAGAGATTCGTTCATTTTCAGTTCGTTCACCAAAATGATTCGTTCAGATTCGTTCACTGATTCGTTCAGTGACCATATCTTCATATTACATAAATAGAGTGTCTTATGTGTTATGTCTTAAGTCAACGAACATATTCACTTGTTACAAAACTGATTTGGCTTTATTAAAATGTGTGCATAATCTATTCATTAAATAAATAAAGTCTAAAGTTGTTCAGATGACCAAAGCACGAGGTTTTCTTGCATAATTAACATTTTAATTGTTTGGTCAGACAATTACACATTCATAAATCGGGGATTAAACGTGGAGTTATGTTCTGTATGCTAATTATGAATATATAAACCAGCGTATAGAGTGCACAGTACCTATAACTGCGCTTTGCATCCGCTTTCTGCTGATTGCTGATCGAGACTGACATGCTAAGTGGCCGACTGATCTGGTACACTCTCAATTAATTTCGTTCACGAACGAGATATGTACCAGCTCGGTCATTTCATTCACGAACGAGAAGATCTCTCGATCTCGTTCAGACTCAAAAGAAACTCGTTCAGTGAAGGGCGTATTCGTTCACTACATTTAGCATATCACATGCTCCGTCACATCTCAAACTCGAAGGCTATTGGCTCGAGGTTTAGTCATTCTTTGACAGGATGAAATAGTCCACAGAGCTGTTCACCGAGCTGCGCATGCGCTGCTAATAGTGCCGTGCTGCTCTGGAGGGAGGAATTTCAGTGAACGAGAAATTAGTCAATGGATTACGTGAACGAGAACGATTCGTTCACCTAAAAGATTCGTTCAAAAATAACGATTCGTTCACGAACGTAACGACTGACCCGGTACACTCTCATTCATTTCGGTCACGAACGAGATATGTACCAGTTCAGTCATTTCATTCACGAACGACATGTATCAGTTCGGTCATCTCGTTCACGAACGAGATGATCTCTTGATCTCGTTCAGACTCAAAAGAAACTTGTTCAGTGAAGGGCGTATTCGTTCACTACATTCAACAAATCACATGCTCCGTCACATCTCATACTCGAAGGCTATTGGCTCGAGGTTTTAATCATTCTTTGACAGGATGAAACAGTCCACAGAGCTACCCGGTTCACTGAGCTGCGCATGCGCTGCTAACAGCTGCTCTGGAGGGAGGAATTTCAGTGGACGAGAAATATGAATCAATGGATTACGTGAACGAGAACGATTCGTTCACCTAAAAGATTCGTTCAAAAATAACGATTCGTTCATGAACGTAACATCACTAAACAACAAAGTGCCTCAAACAGTCCATTTTACCAGTTGTGCCGAGACATTTTAAATTATACCAGTAATGACTGTGAAAATCACTTGCTTTCATTCAGAACTTAAAATTTGTACTAACATGTGCACGTTCTTTCTTACTATACTTTTATTCTTAACATTTAGCTTTTAAACTTATAAATCCTCATCACTCATAATACGCTGATTCAGGACTGTTGAATCAACCTAGAACTCATTTGAGCTGAATAATGACAACAGTCTTCTGTTGAGCTGCGTCAAGTTAGCAAAAGACACTGTTAGTTTCTAGTTTATTTATCCTTTGAACCTGCTTTGAAACCTGAGTGGAAAAACGTCGATACTGCTCTGTGGTAAATAAATTATTAATACCACAGTAGTTTTAAGGCTACAAAAGACTACTTAATAGCAATAAATGTGACCTCTAGAGGGCGGGGCTTTCGAAATGAGACGCGGCTTGTGATTGGTCCATCCTGATCCAGCGCTGAGAAAAGTAACATGTGTCACCTGACAGCGCCGTTTACGCTGCTCTCCAGCGGCAGCTTGAACAACAATTTCTAAATGAATACGGACACTGAAAAACGGGAATAGACATTAAACGGACGTTACGCAGTTAAGAGTTAAAACTGGAGAATTCATATTAGAAACATTAAAACTTACTAATTAGAGATAACTTCCGGGTCACCAAACCAGCAGACCTCGCTGACAAACATGGCAGGCAAAGCAGGGAAGCAGAGTCGCCCTAGAAAGGCGGAGAAGGATGAAGAGGAGCAGCCGCTGCTGCAGGCCGTTCTCGTCGCAGACAGCTTCAACCGCAGGTTCTTCCCCATCAGCAAAGACCAGCCTCGGGTGAGAACTGCACAAAACACACAGCTTCATCGCGAGCATCATGTGTTCTGGACATGGTGCTGTGGCTAACTTTTTGTTTATTTGTCTGTATTTTAACTGTACAACTTGTCATGTGCAAACATGGCAACAACAATACAGTAGGTTCGATATATATATATATATTTTTTTTTTAGATCAATATGCTAAAAAGTACTGCATTTTATTTATTTTTTATAATTTATGGGCTGTTATATAAGAAAGAAAGTCATTGTGACAACCTGGGTTTCACTTTAAAGTATTTTGATTTGTGTATATGCAATTTTAGCTGAGTAAGGAGAATAAAATAACACACTTTCTTCCATGTTTTAATTTTAAAGGTAAACTTTGTCTGCCAAAAAATTGTGAGAATTGTTAAATTGTAATTGGATTTCATTTTAAAAGATTAATTAAATTGTTAATGTTTTTTTTCCCTTTATTTGATTACCACTGATAATAAATTTGTATTAAATCATAAATCCAGAATAATTAAAACAGACAACACCAAATGTCTGGGAGGAAAAAATAACATTTTATTTAATCTGAAAATGCACCAAAGCATGTGAAAATGCATCTGAAAAAATGCACCAAAGCATCTGAAAATGCACCTGAAAAAAATGCATCTGAAAATGCACCAAAGCATCTGAAAATGCATCTGAGTAAGGAGAATGTTATCTATGTTATTGTTCATAACTTTCCCCTGCTTTTTGCTTAGTAATAGTACAGTGTCCTTAAAAGTACCTTTGTGTACCATTTATATACCATGCTAGGTGAACATGGTAATCGAGTAACATGATATTGTTGGTGTCTAATGCTATTTTATCTTACCTTTTTTTGGACTGGTACCATAAAAGTATGGTACTAGTACTTTTAAAATAACTTGGTTATTGGTAACTATTAACTGCACTATATTGGAATGGCATTGCAATGTTTTGTTTGTCTGCAATATTAAAATGTACAGGAATTTTCACCAGATGACTTGAATAGCTTTATTTGAAAATAAGTAATCTTTCTAGAGTAAGTGATGTGATTTTGTGCATCTGCATGGGAAAAAAATAATTAAAATAATAATAAACAAAATTACTTGTGCTACCAACATTTTCACTAGCCCTGACACAATATAATAAATGGATAAAATAGAATAAAAAGTTATGGTTGTCATTGTTTTGACCCATTTTGATACCACAGCAAAGACTGCTAACTAATATAAAGTTCAGACATTACTAAAGATAAATCAACAATCAGTAATAAAATAATAACAAATTACAAGCAATAGCACAAAAAATGCGTTTCAGCAAAGATACAAATGAAATAAACAGTGTTTTCAATTTTTCAGGTAGATCTAACAGTAGAATTGAGGTACAGAAATTGAATAATCAGATATAACACTGCATAGTTCTCTCTGTACAAATTAAATGTAGAGTAATCCTTTTAAAAACTATTAAGTTATTCAGTCAAGAGCAGTAAGTGATTTTCTCTTTCTTTTGCTGTTTTGCTAACATTAATGACAGACATGCGAGTCACAAGCCCTAATGCACAGATCTAATGTGTTGATAGACTAGAAGTTGCTTGCCAAGATGAGTATTTTGACATAATTTGTGTTTATTTGTCCATTCAAGCACAAGAAGACACAAAAGAGAACTGTACAATGGTACTAGCATAGACTGTTTTTCTAAATGAAGAGTATTACTTGTTACCTTTTTAATTCAGCGTTCTAGACTATTTATAGACTAACTTTTCACTCTTGTCCCCCCCCCCAGGCTCTTCTACCTCTGGCTAATGTCTCCATGATTGACTACACATTAGAGTTTCTGACCTCTACTGGAGTGCAAGAGACGTTTGTCTTCTGCTGCTGGATGTCCAGCAAAATAAAGGAACACTTACAGTAAGATGCTGTGATGTTTTTAATGATGCTGTTGAATGGCTGTGACTCTGATCACTCAGCATTTGTCGTCTTATTTCACAGAAAGTCCAAATGGTGTCGCCCCACATCTCCAAATGTGGTGCACGTCATCACCTCTGACCTGTACCGCTCTCTCGGGGATGTGTTGAGGGACGTGGACGCCAAAGCTCTCGTCCGCTCGGACTTTCTGCTGGTGTATGGGGACGTGGTGTCCAACATCGATGTTTCCCAGGCTTTACAGGAACACAGGTGAGTGTCGCTCCCCCACAGACCCTGTCTATAAAAGTTCCATAGTTTATCATTTATATATCATTAATACAATTTTGACTTTCTTGCACAGACAGCGACGCAAAATGGAGAAGAATATCTCAGTGATGACCATGATCTTCAAAGAGTCTCCGCCTGGTCACAAGACTCGCTGTGAAGACGATGACATTATAGTAGCTATGGACAGCAAGAGCAAACGCATTCTTCATTACCAGAGAGCACAGGCCTTAAAGAAACTTCACTTCCCTATGGTGAGATATTTTACTAATATTTAAGGGTGCTCTGATCAATTGGGTACCGATCGCTATCGGTGATCTTTCAATTTGCCAATTTCATAAACCAATCTCATACCGATGATGCAAAAAGTGTCATAAAATGTACAGTAAATGTAGTTAATTAAAAAAAAAAATCTCAGTATGACATACATAGTTGTTATTAGGCCTGGGCGATAAAACGGTATCGGTATTTATCGACGGTACACCTTCTTCGATAACGATAGAAAAAATGTTCGATATAGGCACGTGCTATTAGTGACGCAGACAGCCCACGAGCACATGCTGAATTGAGTGCTCTGCCTGCCTGTGTTGAGGAGATTGTGAATACAAAAAAATGAATAGTAGTCGAATTTAAAATAAACACATGCATTTGAATGCAAAAATAGTAAAATCAAATGTTGTGTGTGCATCAGGGAGCGTCATCAGTGGCGCACGAGACACGGTGATGATGTAAGTGACGTTGTTGCATTTTAATGTTTTGTTAGTCTAGCCCGCGAGATGCGCCACTGCTGCATTTTTCATTCAAAATATTAGAGAAATATAGCAGCTCAATGCGGAGAAGATCTTGATTAGGTTCAAACCGAAACCAAGCCCTTCACACAGAACGCATATTCAGCGCATTTTAGACGGACAAATATGACTGCTGCACTCGCGTCTCACACAAGAGATGTAGCCATGCAAAGTTAAAAACGTTTAAACTTTTAGAAAACACATCGCGAATTTGTGAAGGTTTGTTCCTTTTCACTGCATCTCATATGTTTTAAAGGGCAATCTGCGTGACGGGCGATTCAGCTCTTTGTATTAAGCAATGCATAAAAACATGATGCTGTTTTGTTCATAATTGTTTATGCAATTTACGAAATTATATTTGATTTATTTATTTAGTCATTTAGCAGATGCTTTTATCCAAAGCGACTTACAAATGAGGACAATAAAAGAAGTCAAAACTAACAAAAGAGCAACAATATATAAGTGCAAATGATAAGTCTCGGTTAGCCTAACACAGTACACGTAGCAAGGTGTATATATGTGTGTATATATATATATATATATATATATATATATATACATACACACATATACATATACACACACAACACACACATACACATATATACATATATATATACACACACATACATACATATATTATACACATATACACACACACACACAAAGAAAAACAAGTAGATAGAATAGAAAAAAATATTTTTAGTGAAAAAATATGATTTTTTTTTTTAAATAAGAAGATTCATATAGATAAAGTAGAATTAAAATAGAATAGAAAGTGCTAGAGTTAGAGTGTCAAATAAAGGTGACTATATTTGAAAAATAAAGATTTATATGATTTAATTTAAACGTAATGCACGTTTTTTATAGACCGTTATTTCCTTGCGTTGACAATTTAATGCGCTGCTCCTGTGGCCTATTTAATCTGCATATAAAATATTAGATATTTGTTTAATTTTTATTTTGTGGTTGACTGTTAAAACAAAGCATATTTGTTGTTTGGCTCAATAAATTGGGTTAATTAAAAAATACAGTGGGTAAATTTAAACATTTTTTTTCTATTGCTCTTTGTTTTAAAAAAGGTTAATAAAAAATGTCTAATTATTATACAAGCCCATCTGTCTTAATTTGGATTATTTTAGTGTGTGTATATACAGTAGTCAACATTTGAAGTGGATCAAAAAAGTTCATCGAAGTTGTCCTAAGACAAGAACGCATTTTGGTTTTTAGGTTTTAGGACAACTTTGATGAAAGGTTTTGATCCACTTGCACACTACTATTCAAAAGTCTGTCATTTATACGGGGCGTTTATGTTTTTGAAAGACGCCTCTTCTGCTCACCAAGGCTGCATTTATTTGTATTATCAAAAATACAGTAAAAAATGTAATCTAGTAAAATAGTTTACTATTTAAAATAACTATTTTACAATATTTTAAAATATTATTATTTTTCCTGTGATTAAAGCTGAATATTCAGCACCATTAGTCTTCAGTGTGACATGATCCTTCAGAAATCATTCTAATATGCTGATTTGGTTCTCAAGAAACATTTATATTATTATTAATGTTAAAAACAATTGATCAATGCACACTTACTAACATTGTGGTCGAATCTCTTGAAGTTTCCTCTTTGCATAGAGAACTAGTAGCATTACTCCTCTTTTACTTTTGATCTTGTAATACCCATTCTTACTAATGATAATTAATGATCAAATGAAGGTTATTAATCAAATAAAGGTTATTGCAGTCATGAAAATCAGACAGCACAACAAATAAGACCATAATGTTTAAAAAACAAAATCCCAGACAGCTCAAAGCAAATAGAAATCATTGCATTTAGTGATTATAATTATTCCTTCTTTTCCCCACACAGAATATTTTCCATAGTGGAAGTGATGAGTTTGAAATTAGGTTTGATCTTTTGGATTGTCATATTAGCATCTGTTCTCCACAGGTGAGCATTCGTTTGCGTTACAGTTGTGCATGTTTGTTTAAATTATAAACACATTGCTCGATAAAAGTGAATGTTGTTTAACGTAGGTTGCTGAGCTTTTCACAGACAACTTTGACTACCAGACAAAAAATGACTTTGTCCGTGGGCTTCTAGTCAATGAAGAGGTATGAAACGCAGAATCAAGTGACTTGCTTATTTATGAATTCGTATATTATCTGACAGAGTTTCTTCCACTAGATCCTGGGAAACCAGATCCATATGCATGTCACTAAAGATGGATATGGTGCTTGTGTGTCGAACCTCCTCATGTACGACACCGTCTCTTCCGACACGATCCGCCGCTGGGTCTATCCCATCACACCCGAGGCCAACTTTGCAGACCAGGAAGGCCAGAGCTGTACTCACTCTCGACATAATGTGTACCGTGAGCCAGGGGTCAGTCTGGGTCACGGCAGCCAGATGGAGGAAAATGTGCTTATTGGCCGAAATACAATGATCGGAGCAAACTGCACCATATCAAACACTGTGATTGGTGCAAACTGTGTCATCGGTATGGTCTTAATATGAAATTATTTTGTTTCGGTTCATGATATTGTAGGGCTGGGCGATGAAACGATATCATGTTAAGATGGCATAAAAGTTTGTCGATAATGCCAATAAACTGCACATTTTTACTCGATATGGATGAATCTAACAGCCAATCACACAGCAGAAATAAACGCAACAGCAGCCAGTCAGTGCATGTCATGTGAATGAGTTTGTGTAGTAGATGTGACTACAGCACTCAAATACATGTGTGACGCTCACGGTGTTTTCAGTGTCTGTCACAATATATGAGATATGAACACATGAACGTCATCTCCAGAGCTGCTCTGAGAGTCACTTCAGCAGCTTTAAACCGTTTCATTTGAGGAAAAACATCAAATACACACTGAAGCTCGAAGATCCTCACAACAATCCCACCAAAATACATTTTTGGCTTAACTTGAAGAAATTATGACTGAAATATATAGTACTATTGTATACTAAATTTACTTCTCAAAGTAATAATAATCTTATTTTTATTTTTAAGGAATATCATACAACTGAGATAGTTTCTGCCATGCAGCTTCTTATTTGATGTACTATTAATTAATTTCATTAGACATGATTTTTGATGATAAATTTGATTTGTATTAAATTAAAAAACACAGAATCCAGAAAAAACAATGGAAAACAGAATTTAGGGAAAAATAAAATTAATTTTATGGGGCCCTAAATTATAAGGTAGCTACTCTGTGGAGTTTATTTGTGAACAAACAATGTTTTTGTATTGTTTACATCCATTCTCAAAGTCTAATAAACATGGAAAGCATTTCCTTCTCCATTATGGTAAATGAATGTAATGGATATTGTGTTAAAATAAAGGCGAAAAATTATGTTTTTAGCCATTTTGCCCAGGCCTACTCTCGTATATTTTTTGTGCTATGCATGTGTAATCACACAATCCATGCCTTCTAAAACTCAGTTCAGTTATCATTTTTTATGTGTAAAATACCATGTAACAGTGTTAAAATCTGTTTTTTTGACATCCTGCTAACTGCTGTTTTGTCTACTTAGGCGACAATGTTACTCTGGATAGAGCTTACATATGGAACAGAGTCCACATAGCCAACGATGTGAAGGTCAAGCAGTCGGTTATCTGTGATAATGTGGAGGTGAAACACGGAGTCGTTTTGAATGAGCAGTGTGTGCTCGCCTACAACGTAAGACGCCACAGCACAGCCTCAAATTACAGACAAGAACAGTTCAAATCAAATCAAAGTAACTTGACGCTTCAGTTAAAGATCACATCAATTACGAGTGACTGTTAAAAAATGTATTTCAATCATTCTTTTAAGAGATTTGTTCAAAAACACTGATTAATCCAGTAATGAAGCAAGTGAAGTCAATGAGTGAGTCATTGAATCATTCATTCAAGAGATTCATAAAAAAAACTGATTCATCCAGTAATGAAGCAAGTGAAGTCAATGAGTGAGTCATTGAATCATTCATTCAAGAGATTCATAAAAAAAACTGATTCATCCAGTAATGAAGCAAGTGAAGTCAATGAGTGAGTCATTGAATCATTCATTCAAGAGATTCATTCAGAAAAAAAAAAAACTGATTCATCCAGTAATGAAGCAAGTGAAGTCTTTTATGAGTGAGTCACTGAATCTTTCACTCAAACCAATTTTATAAAAAGCAATTAACATTTTCTCAGAACCTCTAGTAAATTACTTTGATTTGTCTATTCAGAATTAAAAAAAAAATAGGATTCTATATTTTATATAATATATAAACTAAATATACAATATATGTTCAAAAACACTGATTCAAACAGTAATGAAGCAAGTGAAGTCAATGAGTGAGTCATTGAATCATTCATTCAAGAGATTCATTCAGAAAAAAAAAAAACTGATTCATCCAGTAATGAAGCAAGTGAAGTCTTTTATGAGTGAGTCACTGAATCTTTCACTCAAACCAATTTTATAAAAAGCAATTAACATTTTCTCAGAACCTCTAGTAAATTACTTTGATTTGTCTATTCAGAATTAAAAAAAAAATAGGATTCTATATTTTATATAATATATAAACTAAATATACAATATATGTTCAAAAACACTGATTCAAACAGTAATGAAGCAAGTGAAGTCAATGAGTGAGTCATTGAATCATTCATTCAAGAGATTCATTAAAAAAACAACACTGATTCATCCAGTAATGAAGCAAGTGAAGTCAATGAGTGAGTCATTGAATCATTCATTCAAGAGATTCATAAAAAAAAACGGATTCATCCAGTAATGAAGCAAGTGAAGTCTTTTATGAGTGAGTCACTGAATCTGTCACTCAAACCAATTTTATAAAAAGCAATTAACATTTTCTCAGAACCTCTAGTAAATTACTTTGATTTGTTGTCTATTCAGAATTTTAAAAAAAACAATGTGATTCTATATTTTATATAATATATAAACTAAATATACAATATATTTTAAAATGTATATATTAAATATAGGAAAGCTAAATAAACTTAAAGGTGTCCAGATTTATTTAAATGATTATTTGGTCCTTAAATTGATGATCAAAATAGAGGCTTAATGAAACACAAGTTTATTTTACATTAAATATTCTTCACTGTGTGTCCAAATCGCTGGCCAGTTTCCTTGTTTTCTAAAGAAATGTTGATATGCAGGTTGTGGTGGGTCCAGATATTACTCTTCAGGAAGGCACAGTTCTGTCCATGCACCATCCAGATGAAGAGGATGATGAAGATGAGGATGAGTTCTTGAGCGATGACGATGTTGGCCACAGTAAAGACAAAACCAAACAGAAAGGTTCATGCTCATCTTATTTTCTTATGTGGACATAACGAAGTACACATTCTGTACAATGCTCTGTGATTGTGTCGTTCACACTGACACTGATTTAAATGCTGATGGTCACTGACTTGATCTTAATTTGTGGGTTGAAAATCTGAAACACTATTTAAATGTGTCCTTGTCACATGATACATAAAGTAGTAGCAGTAAAGTATGGATAATTACAAGCAAGTAATACTAAATCTATAGTAAGTATATGTAACTTAATATTACTCAGTACATACTTGTGTAACAAGCATGCATTAAAATAAATTGATCTTATATTCCTGATAGAAAAAAGATGACGATGAACATTACTTCCTCTAAAAACTGAACATTTTGGATGTCATTCACATGCATGGGCAAAGTGTCATTTTAGTTTTTTTTGATCGTTTTATCAGTGTTTAACCCAGCAGAGGTTGGTTCAGAGGGTAAAGGATACAGATGGAAGACCAGCAGTCTTGATGACACAGAGGAAGATGAGCTTGCTGAATGCATTTGGGGTGAGATGTCTTCGATTCAAGATATACTCGAAATATTGTCCTCATTTATTCACCCTTGTTCCAAACTTGGAGCACTTTTTTCTTCACAAAGGATTTTAAAGAGTTGCTATACTGGTCTAGTCTATAAATTTGTTCACAACTCGCAACTAATTGACTTAAACTGACTCTATACTATAAATGCAGTTAACATAGCGACTTAAAGTTCAGTCAGTTCCTCACACAAAGCTATTTAGTGACTTCAGAAGTCTTTGGAAAGTGTCAGACGACATAATGAATTTAACCCTCCTGTTGTAGTTTTGACCCAGAATGCTGCATAAAAATGTCAAAAAAAATAAATAAATCCATGGTTTTAAGTACGGGAAAAAACTTTGCATAAGAATTAAGGCTATCAAAAAATACACATTTGTTTATTTATTTAGATTTTTTAAAATACGTTTTTAGGAGATATAACCATTTAAATTGTTACACCTTTTGCATTCAGGTCAGTTTTGACATGGAAGTGAACTGTGGCTTTACATGTGAAGTTATGCAGAATTTGTTGTTGTTGTTGTTTTTTTACATCTATCAGTTAAATTGGTCTCATTTTACTTATGTAAAATACATTTATACACATACAATTGTATGATTTAATTTCTTGTAAATTTGACTGTGCATGCACAAAGACACTATAAACAGACAAAAGATGTAATATGTTACAAATAAACCATATCTAATGAACTACAGCCCAAAGGGGTCCACATTTCATTCTGCTTGCACCTGTTGATGAAACATTGCAGGTTCAGGCTGAAAGTGATAGTTTATGCAAGTAAAATGGATATGTTTTGTTTTGATGAATTTATTATATTGTTTTGATGTTTTGTTAGAAAAAGAATATGAAGTATTCACAAAGTTCAGAGAAATGTAATTAAATTCCCTTCATTCCAACTGAGTTAATACAGATAATTATCAGTTTATATGTTCTTAGAAATTTCATAAAAGTCATTGAAATAAAGTGTCTCATGAGTACTGAAAAAAAAATCTCAGTAACTAGCTGGTGAAGAAGTGGATTTACATATTTTAAAGTTAACGAAAGTTATCATGAGCAATGTAATGTTCGAGGCGGATGTCATAAATGTCAGTAGACCGGGAAGATTTTAAAACGAGCGGTTCATTAATAAATTCGTGAACTACAAAAGGAAAACTGAAGACAACAAGCGCAGCGCTGAAAAGGGGCGGGGCTACATAAGGTCTATACGCTCAAGTTTCACCGGATCAAAACTGACCCGGGAATGGGAAAGGTGTATACAGGTTTTTTTAATGAGATGAAGTTAAATAAACAGGCATTGATGATGATATCATGTTTCCAGGCCTAGCGTTGAATCCTGACCCAGAGAGTGACAGTGAAAGTGAGGTCAGTGAGGGATCACATGACCTGGGAAGCCACCCTGCATCACCTGAACTGGATGATGTCAAAGGTGAGAAGTGTAAAAGAGTTGCGACCATATATCTTACATAAATATTTATCAGAGCTCTATTCATCCTTTCTAACATCACTCAGATCTCCCAGTTTCATACTAACTGTTCTTTCCCCTCAGTGTTTCAGAATGAGGTTCATGGTACGTTACAGAGAGGGCTGGATGAGAACATAAGCTGTGACAATCTGGTACTTGAGATCAACTCACTCAAGTGAGTACATACACAGTTCCAGTTCTGTCATGACAACTCTCTTGAGGGTTTAGCATGGTAATGTATGTGGCAGTGTTAATGTGTTTGGTCTTGGCGGAATAGATCTGCTACACTGCTGCTGCAGAGCAAGTACCAAGACTTGCTACTGCCAACACATCCACAACATGCTGCTGTGAGCATGTAAGAAATCCTGCTGCTGCACATATAACATATGTGAAATAACCCCCATATATAACATACATGAAATCACTCCATAGCAGATCTATACAGGTGGAGCTGGGGAAGATGGAGGGTTTCTGAAGTGCGCTGCAACTGCTACAGCAAGCACTAGCCGAGTAGTACCGAGACTTGCTACTGCCAATACATCCACAACATGCTGCTGTGAGCATGTAAGAAATCCTGCTGCTGCACATATAACATATGTGAAATAACCCCCATATATAACATACATGAAATCACTCCATAGCAGATCTATACAGGTGGAGCTGGGGAAGATGGAGGGTTTCTGAAGTGCGCTGCAACTGCTACAGCAAGCACTAGCCGAGTATTTGAATGTTGTGCAGCGAGCTCATTGGCTGCTGATACAAAAAGAACCAATCAGCTGCACCATGTGAATAATGATGTGATTATGTCAGATTGAGTTGGAACCTATCGGACTGCACCATCTAGAGTTTCATGATAGAACTTTGGATTTATTTAAACATTCCAGTTAATAGAATGGTTCACCTGAAAATTAAGAGATTACTTGCCTCTTGTTGCAAATCCATATGCTGCTTTTTCTCTGACACATAACATGAGATGCTTTGCAAAATGTTCACAGAGCTCTTGTCCAATAACAGTTCATAGTGACCTCAGCTGTCAAGCTACGAAAAATAAACAGTATAAAAGTATCATATGTGACCTGTGCTGGCAAAATGAGTGTGAATGCGCACAGGCTAATTTTGAGCTACAGGCACAAAAACAAAAGTGAAAAATGTCAATTTTAGTCGAATTTGAGGTTTTAACAAAAATGAGTTGATTAAGCCCTCGTCTAGCGATCCCAATGCTCCAAATAGTAATTAAACATCTAAAATTATCTTTATTTGTGTGTTTTCTGAGGGGAGTACCTTTTCTCCGCTCGCTTCTCGCGCCGACTGTCATCCGAAGCGCACGCATAAAAGATATATACACAGCGATAAATGTACACACACACATAATTACAGTTTTTAAGTATTCACACAAACATAATCTGTTATGTTTTAAGTGAACGTTTGGGAACTGTTGGGGAAAAACATCTGATGTGTAACATTATATTAGATTCGTGCATTACAGTAAGTCTTCATATATAGGCCGTCTGTCTCAGTGTTAATCAAACAATAACAGAAAAGAGGGAATCACTCGTTCTTGATTGAACTGCTTTTGTAGTTTTAATAATCGATTTATTTGTAATGAACACACAAAAGGGATTTTTACATTTGATTCTGTTTTTCTTACTTGAATGCATATGTTTAGATGTAAAATGAAAAAGTTAATGCATTATTTGTTTCTTTCTTATTTGTTCTACTGCTTTTTTCATATGTTCTTATTTATAATAACAAAGATTTGTATTCGGAGGAAAAGATGCAATGTTGCTTGGTGATTTTGCTCTGGAACCTTCAGAAAACTTAAACTCGATTTTTCTCAAAATTGAGTTTGCTGACTCTGTCGACTTCTAACGGGTGTAGCTCGGTCATTTTTCGTCCTATTCCAACAAATCATACATCATTTTGAGGGTTTTTAATGGAGAATGTGACATTAAAGGGTTACTCCACCCCAAAATGAAAATTGTCATTAATCAATTACCCCCATGTCGTTCCAAACCCGTAAAAGCTTCGTTCGTCTTCGGAACACAATTTAAGATATTTTGTAAGAAAACCGGGAGGCTTGTGACTAGTCAGAATAGTCCATCTGCCATCAGTGGTTCAACCGTAAAAGTGGTTCAACCGTAACGTTATGAAGTGACGAGAATACTTTTTGTACGCGAAGAAAACAAAAACAACTTTATTCAACAATTTGTCTTCTCTACGTCAACGTAGTGCCATTTTGGAGAGTATCCGCTGGACGCAAATAGCGTATGTTTTTCTGCACCTTGTGGCGCGGCCAAATGACATTGCTTTTGCTACGTGTCAGTGTGCTGATTTGATTCTGAAAAATTAAGAATGAGATTTGAGAGTTTGAAGACTTCAAGTAAATGGAGGCTTTTTTCTATCTGTTCCTCACACAAAATGTTTATGGCTACACAAAAGTCATACTACTTGCATGATGAGGTAAATGTCATTGTCTCTTCTCAGGTACGCCTACAACATTTCTCTGAAGGAGGTTATGCAGATCTTGATTCGAGTTGTGCTCGAGTTTCCTTTCCACCAGCAGGGGGCTCAGATAAGCACAGCTCAGTATTCATCGCACCTGCTGCCTGTGAGTGTGACTGCTTGACATGTCCAGGGTTAAAGCAAAACATCTCCCAACTTTTTTCAGGATTGTATTTTATGAACATAAAATAAGGTATATTGAAGAATGTTGGTATCCAAACAGTTGCTGGTCCCTATTGACTTCTATAAGTTTCATTTTCCCTTCCATGGAAGTCAATGGGGACCAGCGTTTGGTTACCAACGTTTTCCAGAATATCTTCTTTTGTGCTCAACAGAAGAAAGAAACTCATACAGGTTTGGAACAGCTTGAGGGTGAATAAATGATGACCATTTTCATTTCGAGGTGAACTATCCCTTTAACACTTAAAGAATAAAAAGTGCCATTCTTGTGCAAAAGTCTTCTGATAATAATTTCAGCCATTATCGTTGGCTCTTGATATTGTAATGATTGCATTCATACGTGCAACAGAAGCATGTATGATTGGTTGTGATGCTCAATGCTGTGTAAAAAATAAATCTTTGCAGCATGAGCAGATCTAAATGTAATGCCACCATCATTTTCATTACTCACTTTAATTGTGACCGTCATATTCAATTTAGTTTTGTTGTACAGAGGCCACTTTATCTTGAATTTGGGGGCATTTTTGTTCATTTTGGTGGCCTTTTTTGCCCTAAGCCTGATCTGCAATGATTTCAATCAGTGAACTCCATCAGAAATCCATCATACTAACAGAAAACTTGAATTTCTGGATATGTATCATTCAAATCAGATGTTTCACCTGTACATTTAGTTTTCAGTATTTGAACTGTTTTAGGAATCTGAACTGCCTTCATAGATGAGATTCCCTCCACCTTATTTTTCTCTGAGGAAGTAGGCCTTTTTTCTGTCAATGTGTGAGACTTGCGGTTCATTAGCCGCTGTGTGCACAAAGTGCAGCGAACATAAAACTGTTTGCACTACAAACCAGTGTGTTCTTAATTAGGATAATACACTGAACAAAATTATAAACGCAACACTTTTGTTTTTGCCCCCATTTTTCATGAGCTGAACTCAAAGATCTAAGACTTTTTCTATGTACACAAAAGGCCTATTTCTCTCAAATATTGTTCACAAATCTGACTAAATCTGTGTTAGTGAGCACTTCTCCTTTGCCGAGATAATCCATCCACCTCACAGGTGTGGCATATCAAGATGCTGATTAGACAGCATGATTATTGAATGTTCGTTATTGAATGTTCATTTCTCTACCATAAGCCGTCTCCAAAGGCGTTTCAGAGAATTTGTACAGTACATCTAAAATGTGCAGTTTTTTTAAAATTTACTAATTTACACATTTACGGGAAAAATTAGGTGGATAACTGATTCTGCTATTTAAAGCTGCTTTGGCGGTCTGTATTGTATAAAAGTGCTATAGAAATAAAGCGGACTTGACTATTTGACTACAGCAGAAGATGCTGATAACAGTCCCTGTATTTTTCCTCACAGTTGTTGAAGAAGTGGGCGCCAGTCTTCAAGAACTATGTGAAGAGACCTCAAGACCAACTGGACTGTCTTGCTTCCATGGAGGAGGTTTTCCTCGAACGTGAAACTCATTGGGCAGCTTTGGTCAAAGTGAGCCGTCTCTTTTTCTGCAGTGAACCATAACACACGTTCCCTTGCTGATTGTACGTGATGTGTGTGCACTTCAGGTGCTGATGAGTATGTACCAGCTGGAGATCTTGGAGGAGGAAGGCATCATGAGCTGGTTCAGACAGAGCACCACCACAGACAAGAGCCAACAGCTCCGCAGGAATCAAGGGGTGCGATTCTTGAAACTTTTACACTAGATTTTTAATTCTGATCTTTGCTGTCAAATTACAAGCTGTCTTTACTGGGCTGTCAGTGATGTGTGTTGATGAAAGCACAGAACATGGGAAAGTTGTGAAAGCAGCGTGACTCGTCAAAATCACACAACGCCAGAGGAGTTACCAGAACAAGTTTTCTGGGAATGGACTGAAATCTGGGTGAAAGAGGACTATGTTAACTATGTGGTTATGTCTTGTCTTTCTACAGCTCTTGAAGTTCATCCAATGGATAGAGGAGGCTGAGGAGTCTTCAGAAGGAGACGAATGAACATAAACCATCATGTTTGTGACTCGCACAATTTGGACGGTCATTTATACACTTTACAAACCAGAAAAAAAACACATCTTGGTGTGTTTGTGGAATGTTTCATTCCTGACAAATGGCAGCCTATATAAGGTGTGGAAATAGATATTTATTCGGGTTTTTTTCTTTGTTGATTTCTGTATGGTTGTAATGCTTCAATTGTTCGAACCAAAATGAAAATTGACTTAAAGGGTGCTGTATTTAAATTGAAAGCTAGTGGTTGAAATGGGTACTGCAGCAGTCCAAATTCAGATGATGCTCACGTGGGTTGCCAGATTGAGGACTATAGGAACGAGCGCAATTGACAATGGAAGGCGATGAGCCTTACACTGTAGATGTTGATTTATGTTTTTTAATATTTCCCTGGTCATAGAGCTTATTAAATGGATGCAGAGGCTTTTTATGTTGGATAGAATCTGCAATCTCTGAATCAGTTTGTTTGCAGGCTTCCATGGCTACAACTGGCAACCCTAGGTGTCAAATACTATTGGTTAAACTGGCAGTGGGCGGAGTCACAGACCAAAACAAAAACAGACATTCTGACATGGAACGCACATTTCGAAGTAGAATAGCTGCCTGTAGCATTGTTTTCAGAGAACTTAACGTTTCCTAAATATCTACAAATATATTATGGTATTTTATGCTTTAGTACAGTCAAAATAATTACATACAGCACCTTTAATTTACCGTCATGTTCCAAATGTGCATTTCTCCTACGGAACACAAAAATGATATTCTGAAGGACAAACAACATTGAACCCCATTGAATTTTATAGATAAGAAAAATACTTGTTTCAAAATAACATTCTATGACTATAAAATAACATGTCCATACTTATAAAAGTAAAGCAAGGGAAAGACCTATTGCGACCCTTTAAACCTTTGTCTGTCACTCGTCTTAAACATCTTAATTTATGACATACAGACCCTTTTGATAATAAATGATTTATATAGGTTACTTGGTTATGAATGTCTGGAATATTCATTTTGAGATACCATTTGTTTTTTTTTGTGAACCTTGACTGAAAGACCACAACAGAATTAAAGTGAAGTCGACATGAACACAAGAGTTATGAATGACTTTTAATATTGGTAAATTAGTCAAGCAGAATGGAGCTGATATTATTTTGGATTCATAAAAAATGAAACGCAGATATAAAGACAGTTTGGATCCCTTAAAGTGTACAAGGCTTGAAAAATATTTTCATTGGCAAAATTATACATAGCTGTTTTCATGCCCATGATTTATGACACAAAGTTAATTATCTTATTCAAAAACTATCATGACTCAGTCAGCTAGTTCTTTTTATCCTGATTAACAGCACCGTGGATGAAACCAGCTACGAGCGCAAACCCCGTTATTCCGAACAGCGCCGTCAAGCCTTTCCACATGTTAGCGCTGTTCTCGCGCCGCTGTATGAAGCTCTTGTAATCACCGGGGATCAGGACGTAGCTGCGGCCGTCTTTGGGCGGCTGTAGCCTCATGATCTTGTCCTGCTCCAGAACCAGCTCCCCGAATGCGGTGAGGGCCGATCCCACATGCAGCAGCTCCTCTCGCTCCTCTAGGGCCACAGGCTTCTCCCCGCTCAGCTCTCGCACGACTGCGTCCATCAGCCCCTCTTTGGCTTGTCTGAGCCGCTTGTGCACCTGCTCCAGGTAATCGCCGCTCGCCTCCAGCGGAGAATCCACGCGCACCGAGACCTCGCTGATGTATGCGCCGGGCTGGACCAAACTGAAGGGCACGGTGTTGGTGGTCTGCTGCTTGTTCACTTTTTTGGAGACCCTGTGTGGATGTTTTTTTCATGCTTTATAATAACTGGTTTTCACTACCAGTCAAAAAAGTTTTTGAACTGTAAGAGTTTCTCTTCTGCTCACCAAGCCTGCATTCATTTGATCCAAAGTATAGCAAAAACACTAACATTTTGAAATATTTTTACTATTAAAAGAAATTTTCTATTTGAATATATTTTCAAATGTCATTTATTCAAAGCTGATTTTTTTAGCATCATTACTCCAGTCAAACGATCCTTCAGAAATCATTCTAATATGCTGATTTGCTGCTAAAAAAAACATTTATTATCATTATGTTGAAAACAGCGGAGTAGAATTTTTTAGGTTTCTTTGATGAATAGAAAGTTCAGAAGAATAGCATTTATCTGAAATAGAAATCTTTTGTAACATTCTAAATGTCTTTATCATCACTTTTGATCAATTTAAAGCATCCTTGCTAAATAAAAGTATTCATTTCTATATGAATAACATATTATACTGACTCCAAGCTTTTCAATGGTATAGAGCATAATGTTACAAAAGCTTTTTATTTCAGATAAATGCTGATCTTTGGATCTTTCTATTCATCAAAGAATCCTGGAAAAAAAAATGTACTCAACTGTTTTAAATATTGATAATAACGTTTCTTGAGCAGCAAATCAGCATATTAGAATGATTTCTGAAGATCATGTGACACTGTAGACTGGAGTAATGATGCTGAAAATTCATCTTTGATCACAGCAATAAATTACAATTTAAAATATATTAAAATAGAAAGCAGCTATTTTAAATAGTACAAATATTTCACAATATTACTGCTTTTGCTGTATTTTGGATCAAATAAATGCAGGCTTGGTGAACAGAAACTGTTCAAAAACTTTTGACTGTTAGTGTAGCTCTAGTGCTGGATGCTGATTGGTCAATACTAGCTAAAACAACAGTCAGGTTCCAGAAGTAAAAACTCCATACAGTTTCTCTAGAGGAAAATAGATTTTGAACAATGACTGATCAAATTTTAAAGACAGACCTGATGTGAACTCTGTTGTTAATCAATGCTTTGTTGAAACCATCTGTTGCTTATTTTTAAAATAATCATGTTTAATAGCCGAATTAGGGGTGAAAAACTACATTACCCATGATGCTGCACAGAAAATTCCACCAATCAGAATTGCAACAAGCACCAAATGACATCTTTAGCTCCACCCACTCACATGAAGCACAGCGAATGATGTACTCAAGTTGGTAAATTACAGTATATAGTTTCTCAAATGTGACACTGGACCACAAAACCAGGGTTGATTTTTTGAAATTGAGATTTATACATGTTCTGAAAGCTGAATAAATAAGCTTTCCATTGATGTATGGTTTGTTAGGATCGGACAATATTTGGCTATAACTATTTGAAAATCTGGAATCTGAGGGTGCAAAAAAAATAAAATATTGAGAAAATCATCTTTAAAGTTGTCCAAATGAAGTTCTTAGCAATGCATATTACTAATCAAAAATTAAGTTTTGATATATTTATGGTAGGAAATTTACAAAATATCTTAATGGAACATAATCCTTGCTTAATATCCTAATGATTTTTGGCATTAAAAAAAATGTCGATAATTTTGACCCATACAATGTATTGTTGGCTATTGCTACAAATATACCCCAGCGACTTCAGACTGCTTTTGTGCTCCAGGGTCAGAAATATATCGTTTCTATAGATACAATCAACAACTTTATATGGATAGTTTTGTATTTCTCCATTTTTAATTTGACTGTCATTCACAATGGTTCATGGGATTGTAGTTCTTTCCCTCACTAAAGCCGTTTTTTAAGTCTTGTACTGCTGTCTTTTTGCTTAAAATCAATGTTGGTAGTGTTGTGATTCACCTTGTAGTTTGGTTCATGGATTATTAAGTTTTAACAAAAGACTTTTAAAGTCCCTATGAGAAAAATAAATAGGCAAAATCCTTCTGGAATCAACAGCGCTGAAGAAGTAGGCATGCACTCTTGAGGAGACAAACTATATGCCAGGAACTATACCTTCTAGAGAAGAGGTGCCCAAACATTTTACTATGACAGGCTAGAAATCTAACTTAATTGATGGCTGAGGGCCAAAAGTAAATGCTGCATTATTTTCAATTATATCATAAAATGCACATTTTAAAAAAAATCATTTAAAAACAAATTTCAATGCAAAAAATTAATAAAACGACGATAAATTAGGAAGATATGCTTCACTGACATGTTTTTACAATCCTGTCGTCTAAACAAGCAACATGATTTGCAGTGAAGCGTGTTTTTACCATGTTTTTAGAGCAGAGTTCCAGTATTTCCAGTGCTCGTGCACAGTAATCTTTTGGATGACACCATGACAGCGTGGAACGAACTGGCTGGAAATGGGCTCTCCGATGGCCTGCACCAATCCTGCAATGGAGGGACAATAAAGATGCATCAATTACGACTTTTCAGAGTACGAGGTGCTATTGAGCATTGTATTTACCTTCTACGGCAACATAATGAAGTCTCTTGTTGGACGACGCATTGAGAATCCTGAGCAGGTGATGGTCTGCTTGAAAGTTTGGAATCTCCTGGAAAGTGGAGGAAAGGTCAAATTCACAGCAGCTCTTTGGATGTGCACACTTTTATAAACCTGCTCTGATTTGGCATTGAGCTGAATCCATTTATGTCCCTTTCATCCAAAGTGACTTACATAAACTTTCATACGAGTCATTCTATATTTTAGCGTACATGTCACATCAGGAAAAACATGTAAAAACACTTTGCTTTCTCAGCAAATCATCTGTTGGTTTCAGTTGATATATTTTATCTGCTAGTTGCCAAGCCTTAATCATTAAACAACATTTTGATATTACAACGAAAATGATATTTTTCCTGCTGGTGAGTTTGTCAACTGTATGGGTTTAACTTAGTTAACAATTTCACCATTTTGACTCAATGTCAGGCTTTGTCTGGCCAACCAAATGTTATTTTCTTGATCAGGTTAACCTCAAATCGTAATATTTATTTAAACTGAAGTCATGAAAATATTGCAAACCGTAACAATGAACCCAACACCGTTGATGGGCAATTAATATACTCCTTAACAAGAGGTCACCAGAGAGCCAATACAGAAAAATGAAGAGGAAGCTTACCATAATGTGCTGAGAATGAAATCACATGATGCTGGTCACATGGGTTTGTTAGTTTTCAGGGGATGTTTCGTTAGGTGACCATTTAAACTCAATCTATTTTTTTTTAATCTTGACGTTTTACTTTTTTATTCATTATTTTGAATTCAAAACTCAAAGCGGATATTGCAAAAACTCATTTAGTGACAAAGACAACTGAAAACTGTATTCTCTTGGATAAAATATGTGACCCTGGAGCACAAAACCAGTCTTATTAAGTCGCTGGGGTATGTTTGTAGCAATAGCCAAAAAAAACATTGTATGGGTCAAAATTATCGATTTTTATTTTATGCCAAAAATCATTAGGATATTACGTAAAGATAATGTTCCATGAAGTTATTTTGTAAATTTCCTACCGTAAATATATCAAAACTTAATTTCTGATTAGTAATATGCAATGCTAAGGTGACTTTAAAGGCGATTTTCTCAAAATGTTGATTTTTTTGCACCCTCAGATTCCAGATTTTCAAAGAGTTGTATCTCGACCAAATATTGTCCTGTCCTAACAAAGCTTATTTATTCAGCTTTCAGATGATGTATAAATCTCAATTTAAAAAAATTGACCCTTATGACTGGTTTTGTGGTTTAGGGTCACATGTTTTTTTTTAAGAAATTTGTAAGAAAAAAATATATAATCATCAATGGACATGAAATGCACACTAAATTATGGAATGACCCATATCCACCTTGTGCATCTACAGTGTCTTGATTAAACACACGATGATGATACTATATTAATTATATAACTTGTGGGTTTGAGGCTGCTCTAAACCAGTGTTCAGTTGTTCGGTTTCTTTGCTAGCAGTGATGTGGAAGTCCTTACTGCAGTGTTTCTCAACCAGGCGTCCGTGGACCCCTAGTGGTCCTTGACGTAAGGCCAGGGGGTCCATATAAAGTATGAATTTTTGTATAAATTTTGTATATTTTGACATGACATGTTCCCACGAAAGAAAAATCCAGTATAGCTGATGATATGGCCAAATACTGGACAAGTCAGCTAACTTTAATTATACTTGACTGCATTTGGTCCTCACAAAGACACACAAATGATACATAGATGAGTCAGTTTTGTTCTGGGGGTCCTTGAGGATGGTTCTGAATTGGACTGGGGTCCGGTACACCAAAAGGGTGAGATTCACTGCCTTACTGTACCTTCAGCTTCTGCACTTCTTGTCTTTTATCTGAATATAGTTTATAAAACAGGCCAGAGAAGGCGAAGCAGGATCCCGCACATATGACGGTCAGTGGGTTGAGGAGATGGTCACTCATTTCTGCTTTGGAGGAAGAGAGAAACATGTAAAGCTTGTCTGAAATGTTTAGCTGTAAAACATAGTAAACCCTACCTGCCAGTCTCAGCACAATCAATAGCACTGGGGCTGGCAGATTGGTTTATCATATGGTCATGCAATTAAGTGAAAAGTTTGTTAATAGTTGTTTACAAATGTTGAGCAAACAAGGAAAGAAATCCACATCTTGTCCAGCTAGTTCCGTTTCGTTTACTAGAACCTAGTTTTGTTTTCATTTCACGTTTTTATGTTTCTGAACAGATACAGTACAACCATAGTATGTATCTACAACAAAATATCTAAATCACAAAGCATCCTGAAACTAGGCAAATAGCGACTTAAAAGGCAAAAACAACAGTTGAAGGCGAAAGTAAAACCAGTCAGAGCTGTTTAGGTCACGATGAATCTGGAAACCACGGCTTTATATTATACAGAACTATTACTATGATCACTAGTTTGATTATCGACATCTATATTATATATTATATTCACAGCAGCTTTTAGAATATGCGCAGTTGGACGGTTCTCACCATTAGGGTCCTCTTTCTCACCTGAAGTTTATTATTTTACACACATCCAATCCGCCAACACCTGAGTTGCAGTGTGCATGTGTGTCCGCAGGAGGACTCTGATAAAGAAAACACACTCCACTGAGGTAAACTTCACTAGGAAGTGAGCATCCCTATGCCCTACCAGGCGGGGTTTCCTAGGCGCAAGCCCCGCCCCCGCCCGGATTTCATTGGTCAGTTCAATCAGTCAATCACCAAAAGTTCCCACGTCATCGATTCGTCAGGTAACGTTACGCTATTTTTGAATTAACGTTATTTTGTAAAACAAATTCATTAAGTATTTAATAAATAAAACTTATATTTTCAGTGTATAAAGTTTATTTGAAGCGCACTGCTGAAAGGGGTCACATGCCAAACAACACTTAAAAGAGTAACGTTAGTTCACTTCCAGAACACAGATAATGTACTCACCCCCTTGTCATCCAAGATGTTCATGTCTTTCTTTCTTCAGTCATAAAAAAATTATGTTTTTTGAGCAAAACATTTCAAGATTTCTATGGTGCCCCTGAGTTCGAACTTCCAAAATGCAGTTTAAATGCAGCTTCAAATGGCTCTAAATAGCCGAGGAGGAAGTTCATGACAGTTAGGGTATGTCTAAAAATTCCCATCTCATTTTGTCCTCCACCTTCAAAATCGTCCTACATCGCTGTTTTGCCGTTTTTTTTGTAAAGGGCATTTGATCTTCTTTGCATGTTTACTTTGTAAACACTGGGTCGGTACTTCTGCAGCCATTTAGGACGATTTTGAAGTTGGAGGAGAAAATGAGATGGGAATTTTTCGACATACCCTAACTGACATGAACCGGAAAAAACAGTTCATGCAGAGCTAGACAAGACGAGCGGGTTTTTTTTTTTCCTTTATTATTTCTCTTTCAAAAACAAACATACCGAAATACTTAACGTCAAACAGAACACAAACAAAAATGGGGGATACATAAAAAAATATATACATCATGGAGGGTAAAACATTAAATTTTACAAATAATTTTTTTTAATATGAGACGTTTTTATACATTTCTCGTTTCTAGTGATTGAAATCAATGAGTCATAAAATATTTTAAAACATTAAATTTTACAAATAATTTTTTTTAATATGAGACGTTTTTGTACATTTCTCGTTTCTAGTGATTGAAATCAATGAGTCATAAAATATTTTAAGTTTTTTACAGAAAAACTTAAAAGAGGGGGTAATAGACATTATTTTTGCTTTATGTACATGAAACTTCCCAAGAAGAATTATGACCTTTAAAGTGTTATCAACTACAGTTCAGAAAAAGGATCATAGATTCATCTATTTTAATTATTTTATTAAATATATCAAAAACCAACCTAGATAAAGACGATAAAAAATAGCATAGTTCACGCCACAACTATAATGATAACGATAACGATACAGAGGAAGGATATCGTTGCGATCACTTTCAAAACGATTTTTGAGAATTTAAAGAGGCAGACGCATGTGCGCTTAGAATAAACAGACCATATAATTTGCTGGTGTGGACGCTAATATCATTATCTTTATAGTTATCGTTCTTGGTGTGAACCGGCTTTAGAGCCTCAAATGGCTCTAAATAGCCGAGGAGGAAGTTCATGACAGTTAGGGTATGTCTAAAAATTCCCATCTCATTTTGTCCTCCACCTTCAAAATCGTCCTACATCGCTGTTTTGCCGTTTTTTTTGTAAAGGGCATTTGATCTTCTTTGCATGTTTACTTTGTAAACACTGGGTCGGTACTTCTGCAGCCATTTAGGACGATTTTGAAGTTGGAGGAGAAAATGAGATGGGAATTTTTCGACATACCCTAACTGACATGAACCGGAAAAAACAGTTCATGCAGAGCTAGACAAGACGAGCGGGTTTTTTTTTTTCCTTTATTATTTCTCTTTCAAAAACAAACATACCGAAATACTTAACGTCAAACAGAACACAAACAAAAATGGGGGATACATAAAAAAATATATACATCATGGAGGGTAAAACATTAAATTTTACAAATAATTTTTTTTAATATGAGACGTTTTTGTACATTTCTCGTTTCTAGTGATTGAAATCAATGAGTCATAAAATATTTTAATTTTTTACAGAAAAACTTAAAAGAGGGGGTAATAGACATTATTTTTGCTTTATGTACATGAAACTTCCCAAGAAGAATTATGACCTTTAAAGTGTTATCAACTACAGTTCAGAAAAAGGATCATAGATTCATCTATTTTAATTATTTTATTAAATATATCAAAAACCAACCTAGATAAAGACGATAAAAAATAGCATAGTTCACGCCACAACTATAATGATAACGATAACGATACAGAGGAAGGATATCGTTGCGATCACTTTCAAAACGATTTTTGAGAATTTAAAGAGGCAGACGCATGTGCGCTTAGAATAAACAGACCATATAATTTGCTGGTGTGGACGCTAATATCATTATCTTTATAGTTATCGTTCTTGGTGTGAACCGGCTTTAGAGCCCTTTGAAGCTGCATTTAAACTGCATTTTGGAAGTTCAAATTCAGGGGCACCATAGAAGTCCATTATATGGAGAGAAATCCTGAAATGTTTTGCTCAAAAAAACAAAAAAACAATTTCTTTACGACTGAAGAAAGAAAGACATGAACATCTTTGGATGACAAGGGGGTGAGTACATTATCTGTACATTTGTGTTCTGGAAGTGAACTACTCCTTTAAAGGGACAGTTCACACAAAAAGCATCAAGGCTTTCTTCTCACAAATGAATCTTGAATCGCAAAAGGATTTTCAATACTCGAAGCTTTTCAATACGATGTACGTTGTGGCCATAAAAATAAATAGCACTTACCGAACTGCTGTTTTCAGTTCTGCAGTTCATATTTTATTTTATTCTAAGAAATAAGTCATTGTGAAAGTAATTGATTTTTGTCGGCGCACTGGCACTAAAATAATAACATAAAACATTCATAAATAAATTCTGTGATCTAACTTGGTACTTCTATTTATTTCATAGGCAAATTTAATTTGAATAAAACGGAGCTCTTTTGGGCACAAACTTCGGGGGCTAATAGTAACTTTTTTTGCTTCAACAAATCGCTTTATCGTTTAAAAATCGCATATGTGTTTACTCAGATTGCTTTTGTTAAATGGTATATTTTGTTTTAATGTTTTAAAACAATTTAGTATGAGAAATACACAAAAACAGAACGCATGGGGGGGGGCAAACACTTTTTCACAGCACTGCATTTCTTCATAACTTGGAGTCAGATAAATGTCTAATTGGAATGAACTTATATTGTAATAACTTGTTGACATAAGTTGCATACTTAAAGAGACAGAAGACAAAAATGTAAAAAGATACCAAGGCAATATTTTAAACATTACTGAATTTGCGCCAGCAATATTAACAATAAACAAGAGATTCCTGTAAGAACAGCTGACGGGGTGATGAAGGATGTGTTGTCGGCTAAATATTGAACATTTAATGGTGCACATTTTATAAGCACAAATCACTGGTCAAGAAAATAGCAAGAACTGCACAAATACTGTAGATAAAGCTGTGCAGGTAAACTTGCAGACAGCTTCTTACAGAAGTACAGAGTCAGTGTTGTTTCACTCAATATTGATGGCTTCAAACAATTCATAAGGAGTTGAAAAATGTCTCCTAGCTACTTGGAGTTTACTGTGAGACCAAATAAACTATACACTATAGGGTTCAAATCTGGACTCTGAGCAGGCCAAACATGAGCCTGATGGACTTCTTCATTTTCAAGCCACTTCTTGGTTATCTCTGCAGTTTGGTCAGGAGCATTTTCTTGTTGAAAAATAAATTCTGATCGTTCCTCTTCAGAAAACAACTTTTCAGTTGTTGGAAGCAAACCATTCTGCAGTATTCACTCCAAAGCATTAACTGAGTTTTCCCAGTGAAGCAGCGGCTGAAAGGCTCTCCATGCTTCGCTGTGGTAGAGATGCATTCATTATTGTATTTTTCACCAGATCATTTAAAAGCATCACCATGCAACTCGTTTTATCATGATTCACTCTACACAACTCTGAATCAAACTTTCCATATTCTGCCAAAAACTTCATTCTGACATTGTTTTTCTGAGATGCAATGATTTAAGGAGTGCATTTGCTTAATTCTTGCTAATTTCTTTACCAGTAATTCATATTTAATGCCATCAAAAGATCAGTTTAGCCATTTTGGGCTTTTATTTATATTGGTCAAGGGGTATATAGCTACAAACTAAAGTTTGTAATGGTGATTTATCACAGTTGGGTATCAAACATGGAAAAAATGAGAAATTCAAATAAGGAAAAATACTTAAAATATTATGCACCATTTATTTCTGTTGCCAAAGTTTTCCAACCTATTTTTATTGCATGGGAAGCACTGACTAAACAAAAGCATTTTATTTGCAGACATGTTTGTAATAGAAAGGACAGAGTGGGGTAAAGGAGAGACGTGACAAACCAGAGGTCTGGACTCAAATCTAGTGTCGTCTTCCGGGGTATATAGCTACAAACTAAAGTTTGTAATGGTGATTTATCACAGTTGGGTATCAAACATGGAAAAAATGAGAAATTCAAATAAGGAAAAATACTTAAAATATTATGCACCATTTATTTCTGTTGCCAAAGTTTTCCAACCTATTTTTATTGCATGGGAAGCACTGACTAAACAAAAGCATTTTATTTGCAGACATGTTTGTAATAGAAAGGACAGAGTGGGGTAAAGGAGAGACGTGACAAACCAGAGGTCTGGACTCAAATCTAGTGTCGTCTTCCCTTTTATTGTCCCTCCTCCTATGAATACAGAGTACATCGGCCATCACACTTGGAGGTCTCGCTAGTTCACATACATAAGAAGCTGGTTCCAACTTTTCTTTCGCAGCACACTGTCGTCCCACCCTGAATTACACATTTTTTTCAGAAAACGCAAGCAGTAGTGCCATCATAGTAATAGTTAAAAATAAAAACACCGCAAAGATCACAGAAGGAATAAAAATAAACAAATGGTACTGATGCAAATAGACCACGTGCTTAGTAGCTAGATTTCAAACGTCATCATAATCTAAGTGCAAGACATGTCAACAACCTCAGCTAGAGAAAACTCACTAAAGTCAATAAAACTTCATGTTAAGAGCATGACTTGCTGAAACTTACCATCTTAAGCTCAGGAAAATAAACTTATGGCAGATGATCGAGTTTTTAAAAAGGTTCTCTCTCACACACACACACACACACACACACACATAATTCACCCACGTTTAGTTCAGAAAGTGGTCCTAAGGTTTCTAAGAGATGAACTTACAAGGACCAGCCTGGATCTCCATTGAGCCCTGGGTGCTTCAACAAGACGAGGAAATAATCTCTCTGAGGAACAAAGACAACTATGCATACTAATATCACAGGTCCAGCAGAGGACGACAGAAAACACCAAAGCAAGATCAAGACGATGCATTTGCTTCTTGCTACCGGTCAAGAAAAAAAATCCAAATGACATGAGGGTAGCTTGACCTTAGAGCTTGCTTTCAAAACATTTAAAATAGTCAATATACATTATTCATGTATATATGTTAATAGTAAAATCATCACTACGAGTCTCGTATTCTCACTTGGTGGAGAAAAACAATAACAAAAATGAAACGTTCTGCTTTTGGTAGAGCCATTGAGAGCGTATTCGATTACACGCAGACACCGCAGTGTCCTGACTGAAGCACAAGCGGTCACAACACACCTCAATTCTATCTTGAAAATGCATACATTCAAGCAGCAATAAAAAAATATTTATGGCGAATGCATAATCTCTGGAAAAAAGGGAAAAAATACTGTATGAACATCCCTGCTATCATGTCTCTAAATACAAAACCTCTACCCATAATTTGCTTCAGTGTAACAAGAAGTCCTTTTTGTGTTTTTCCGCAGGTAAAAGTCAGTTCTCGGTGTATGTATGGATGACAGTCTCATGTATTTCTCTTTTCTGGTTTCTATGGTCGAACAATCCGTAAGCATGCAAGCGTCGAAGAGGAGGGGCAGGGGCCTGGAGGAAGGTTCGGTGGCAGAGCTGAGGTTTAAGCCAGGGCTGGAAAAGCCTCGGGATCATCCACATTGGGAACGGAAACGCCTCCACCCTGTCGAATTCAAAAGAAACAGACTTCAAGCCAACATTTGGGACAATCATTTATTAATCAAAGTACATATATATATATTGCCTTTTCCTGCACATAAGCCATTCAAACAACTAGAAAATGACAAATCTGGAAAATATAAAACATTGGATGCTTCTACACATGCATTCCACAAGCATTTAGCATCTTATGCCATGAGCGTGTCAGATAAAACTTTCAAAAGTCTGTGATTAAAGACCAAACTTCTTTCTTTTTTTTTGACTATGGAAGTCAATGGGGACCAGAAACTGTTTGGTTTCCCACATGCTTCAAAATATCTTAATATTCAACAGAACTAGGGATGCACGATATCAGACCGATATCGGAATCGGCCGATAATGGCTTTAGATGTAAATATCGGCATCGGCCCGATATGAAAAGATATGCCGATATGTCTTGCCGATAAGAGGAATGCGTTAACTCACATGTGCTCAGGGTGTGCTAGCGATTAGATCACGTCAGCAGTGTGATTCATTCTTGAAGCAAAGTTTTGCCTGAATGGTGATTAGATTCACTGTTTTGGATCGCTGCATTTAAACTGAGAATGCATGTACAGAATGACGCGTTCGGGTGTGACCGAGTCAACAGTAATAGCACGTGCAGCGGCAGCTTCCCCCAGGTCCTAATGCCCGCTCAGTTTAATTCCATAGGGGGGCGCTGTTGGCCTACTTCTAATTAAATTAAAGTAAAATACACAAATAACATTTGGACTGTTTCTGATTAAATAAAGCAGTAATTGATGTCATAAAACCATGAGTACATTTTGATTTAAAGGTCAGAAGCTATAGCTTACATGAATAAAAAAAAGTTTGAATAATTTTATATATACTGATTTATTCATTAATGTGTGTTTTTAAACAAATTATGAGCTCTAAAAGATTTTCAGAATTTGTACAACTCTTTTGCTTTAGACCATCTACAAATGTTAAATCTTAAAATAAAATGTTAAGGTTACTACTGCATCTTTCTGAAAAAGAAAAAAAATGCAGCGATTGATATCTAGTTTATTTATAGTTATTTTCAAAGTTTCAATGTACTGTCATTATAAAATAACTTTATTTAATTCTAACAAACAGCCTAAGTTCTGGTTAAAAACTAACCAAAATTAAAAATAATTTACTTTTAATTTCCACACAGGAGAGACTTGGTGTTGTTTCCAAACAAAAGGAAATATATCGGTATCGGCATCGGCCAAAAAGAGTTGAAAAATATCGGCAAAAAATCAAATAACATGCATCCCTAAACAGAACAGAAGAAATTCATACAGGCTTGGAATAACTTCAGGGTGAGTAAACGATGACAGAAGTTTCCTTTTTGGGTGAACTACCCCTTTAAGTCTGGGTCTCAAGAGCAGCAAATTATTTTGATTTGATTTTTGATTTACATTAAGGACAGAGAGAAGCTGGTGTATTAGGCTACTGTCACTTCATGATTGATGGTTTATAATTTAGCACCATGCCATCTATCATGGCTATATTCATGGCAAGAAACAAGAGGAAAAATAGAAAGAGTAAATAAATAACTAAACTACATAAATCAACAACTTAAAGTTTTTTTTTTTTTTAAATAGTTTATTGGCCTGTAAGAAAAGTTTTCAGGCTTAATTTATTATTTACAGGTCTAGCAAAGAATCTTTTGTGATCATCTAATATAAATCATTAAGTTTAGAAGCGCAAATAACTATGGAAGCACGTTTCCGCCACTGTATATAAAAAACAAAACTGCGACTTTTTCTCACAATTGTGAGTTTACATCTTGCAATTCTGACTTTTTTCCTCAGAATTAAGATAAACTTACAGTTGCAAGTCAAAGCCAGAATTGTGATATAAACTTTATCCCGCAATTCTGTCTGTATAATCTCAATCCTGAGAAAGGAAGTCAGAATTGTGAGATATAAGCTGCAATTTAGAGAAAAAAGTTAGAATTGTGAGGTTTTTTTTTTTTTTTGAATGAGTGGCAGAAACAGTCTTCCATAAATAACATATGAAAGTCAACATTAAAACATTACTTTCTATGACAATATAGCATTTTTGTACTGTTTTACATCCAACTAACAGATCCAATCCTGTAATACTCAATGGAAAGGACTGAACTTCACAACAATAAAGAGTTTAGTTCTTTGCTGGGGTATAAGCGAACAGTGTCCATTTAAAAAACTAAATGTATTCTGTAAGTAAAATAGTAGTGACATGGGTTTCAGGGGCAGACTACAGGTTTATTTGATGTAAGCGGTATCTGCCACAAATTTTCATACATACACAAACATCAGGAGAACATATCAGTATGTCATGTACCTTCTCAGATCTGCCTCCGCCTCGGCCTGGCCGTCCCCCACCGCCACCGCCGCCGCCTCCACCTCCACCTCCACCACGACCTCCTCGGCCTCCACGAGATCCTCCACGGCCGCGGCCTGGCCGACCCAAGTCTCCGAAGTTTATCTCCAGCTGGGAGGTAATATCATTGGCGGGCTTACGGAAGTGGTGATCTCCACCCTCATCAGCCTTTAAGAAGAAATATTACAGGATCAGCATCAGGAACTAAAACACATCATTCCCAATTCCACATAATGCTTGCTTTCTTGATGCGCTGTGAGGATTTCAGCTAGAAAACTAGGAGATGTCCTCGATGCGGATAACATGGACAAAATCACACAATCAAATCATAAGACTGGAATCTACAGAATTTTTCACAGTAAATCATAAGTGGGCTGTACAATGAATCAAATCGCAATACTGACTTGAAACTCAAAGGTCTTCATGGCAACCCATCAAAATAAAAGTTCAGTTTAACTGGAAGAAATTGTGACAGAAAAACAGTGTAAAGCAGAATGTACTTCTCAAAATAACACACTTTCTTCCATGTTTTAATTTTAAAGGTAAACTTTGTCTGACAAAAAATTATGAGAATTGCTCAATTTTAATTGGATTTCATTTTAAAAGATTAATTAAATTGTTAATGTTTTTTTCCCTTTATTTGATTACCATTGATAATAAAATTGTATTAAATCATAAATCCAGAATAACTAAAACAGACAACACCAAATGTCTGGGAGGAAAAAATATTGAAAAAAATAAAAATAAAAACTTCTTAGGGCCCTAAAATTGTTTAAAAAATACAATAAATTATTACAATGTTAACATTTGAATTAATCTGAGTAGATATGCTTTGATTATTAAATTTCAATGAGACATGCTTACTGATTACCAAAATGTGATTTAACCATTAAAACTTATTCCAGTAAAATTTGGGAGGAAAAAAAATGGAAATCCAGACCAATTTAAAACAGAATTTAGGAAAAAATAAAACTGATTTCGTAAGGCCCTACTATGACCACTAGGAGTTGAACGACTTCTGATTTTTTAAAGTCGACTTTTATGTGATGAAAGTCGAAGTCGACTAGTCGCTGATGACGTCATTAATGAACAAATAAGTCTGGAGCTGAGACTCAAACAGCTTGTGCACAGCTATGGCATATGACCCAGCGCTGCCCACATGGCTATTGCTCCTATAACAGCTCATTTTTATCAGTTCTTTTGTCTTTGAGTCATTATATTTCTGACAGATTTCTGCTCGTTCTAAATCAGATACAGATAAAGTATCTGATTCAATTCTCAGCCCCACACACACAGGACTTCAAACCAACCACACCCACTGCAAAAACTCCCATCTTCTCCTTCTGTCCCCTCACTGAGGCAGAAGTATCAAAACTTCTGCTCTCCAGCCATCCTACAACATGCCCTCTAGACCCAATCCCCTCACACCTCCTCCAAGCTCTACCTGGCAGCGTCTCTCTACTAGTAGTGAAGCTGTGGGATTTAGTTATTAAGAAATATATGCTTGAACTTTTCAGTTTCAAAGCTACTTTATTGAGAAATCACAGCAGTGTTGACAATACATTTCCGTGCTGAATGATTCTGTGTGCGCACGATCTGCGTGTGATGTACGAGCTACTGTCTGTAATGTGTGTGTGTTACACTTCAGCAGCGCATTAGATTAGAACGGCGATTAACTTACCTGTTCAATAAGCTGTTTAAAACGTGCATTCTCCCGTTCAATTTCGAGCATCCAGTAATTAGTCGACGTCAAGCTTAAAGCGTCATGGCAGAGCATTGAAGTCGACTAGTCGGTGCAACCCCTAATGACCACAGAGCTGATCCCTCCACCCAACCTGTAGTATTAATATAGCTTTACTGAGACCACAAAACAATTTGTATATTTTTGATAAATGGATAGTATAACAGGGAAAAAGTCAATAAGTCAAAAGCGCAGACATGCTGCCATCATTGTTGGGGATCTACATTAAGGAGCCAAATCATTGGAACAACAGAGTGAATGTAAACTTCAGTGGAGGCAGGCGTATGTGAGACAGAAAAGCAGGATTTAAAAAAAATGTTTAAATAAATGAACAGTCAACATGTCACTGTGTGGCCATCGATTCTTGAATTCTGGCACGGCTCTTGGTCAACTGAATTTTAGTTCAGGTTAACTACAGACCAATGATTTGACCAAAAGGGTGACAGGAGAATAAAACCAAATCCAGACACAAACCAGGACTGATACCTTTTGGAATGAGTCAGGATCAACATCTCCAGCTTCAATCACAGATCCAGGATGCCGCTGAAAATGCACAAAAAGGAAATAAGCGACATTAGCCTCGAAACCATTAAAAGAAAAATTTATGAGGCTGGAAAATGGACTAATTTAACTTACTGTGCCAACTTCCTCACTCTTTGACTTGTGCAGTACGTAGCCCTTCTTCCACTGACTGTCGTTACCTTCGTTAGGCTTGCGGATATTGAACTCAACTTTGGAGCGTTCTTTGTCTTGCATGGCCTTCCACTCATCCAGTGTCATCTCCTTAGGACCTTCATCCTTCACCTCCTCTACTTCATTCTCCCTACACACACACAACCATCCAATGGCATGCTCTTAGCACATCTAGTCAGAGATACTGGCATTTTCTGTTATTCTGAACAGAATTCTACTTGACTCACTTGTTTTCGGAGTCGGCAGGAGCATGATCTTCACCTTCAGGAACAGGCTCCGGTGCTGCAGACTGATCAAGCTCACTGTCAAATCAGACAACATTATTAGATCAGGGGAACCCTTGAAATAAACACACTATCCCATTGAAGCAATGTTTCGTAAATCTTAAATGTCAAGAAATAATAGTTCTCCCTGACTAGGGGAAAATCTGATGATTTAGAACCAGCCCACCATGTCATTCAATATCAGGTTTTATTTATGTCCAGAACACAAGCGGGTTGGGACAAGTTACTGTCAAAGTTCAATACTTGGGTTAACCCCCTAATATAAATACTATTATTAACAACAACGACGCTTACCTTTACAAACATCACTAATTAGTTAACAAGAGTCTAATGTTTCAAGACAATCTACATTATTTCTGTATGACACATTCAGGGTTTCTTTATGAAGGCAAGTTTAAGACATTTAAAGGCTTTTTTAAAGACAAATTAAAGAAAGTTTAAGGAATGAATTGAAGGGAACACAACATGTCAATAGGTTCTCTAAATGTAAATGTCTAGGAGCACTATGAGTTGCAAAGTTTGAAAACACAGTTTCATTTTACCAAAAATTAATTCAAATATCTTTGCACCCAACCACTAGACTTCAAAAAAGACACACTGCAAAAAGTTATTTGCTAATATTATTGTCTTGTGTTCCAGTGCAAAAATCTAAAGATTCTTAAATCAAGATGCATTTACTTGAGAAGCAAAATAACAATGTTTTCTGTGAAACAGATCAAAATGAATTGAGTTTGAAAGAAAGAACCAATATCTGCCACTGGGGCTTAGAAAAATCAACTTAATTCAAAAGGAAAACAAGTTTATGGCCCCTTTACAGATATTTGTTCACGTTTTAAAAATAAGCTCACTTAACGTTGTTACATTTCTCAGAAAACATTTTTGCATCTCAAACAAATGCATCTTGATTTAAGGATGTTTAGATATTTGTACTGGAAAACAAGACAAAATGCATGCAACATTTAATGCCATGTCTTTATGAATTTAAGACATCTTGCTCTGATTTAAGGCCTTTGTTTGTGGATGGGCGAATTGAAACTTTTTAGGACTTGCAGAAATTTGTCAACCTCCCAAATAATCTGATGCAACACCACAAGCCTTAGATATTTCACATCTCCAATCCTACCTGGCTTCTTCCTTCACATTGCCCCAGTTATGCAAGCCACTCCCACCACGCTTCTCCTCTCCTTTCTGTCGACTAAAGCGTGAAGGACATTCCAGTGAGACTAGTGCAACAACACACCCTTGAACCATTTGTTAGTGCAGGCTTCATCACACTTACGATTTGTCATTGCCGCTGTGTCTGTCAAAGTCACGTTTGCCCCGGGAATCGAAGCCATCTCCACGTCCCATGCCTCGCCCACGGCCACCTCTGGCCCCGCGGCCTCCTCCACGGCCTCTAGAGGGCTTATCCCCTAATGGCCTGAGGACAACATGCACAAAGACAATTAGCCAATCTGGAGCTACAAAATCAATAAACGTTGCTCAGATATTGATTAAGTGGGAACTCAGTTGACTTATTACCATGGTGGTTCTACAAATGATTAAGAATCACAATCAAACAGAAACATTGGCCTGAGTTTGGGGAAACAGACCGATGTTATTTTGGTGACGCTAGTAGTTTTGAAGTTTTAATGTCTTCTCCCAACTGCACTTGCATTATCTATTGGCCCATAAAAGCACAGCATGCTGTCTAGGGCTGAGTATGACAGATTTCACAAATCAATTTGATTGACAATCTCGTCAAAATATCGATTCATTTGGATATGTATCAGTAAAAGTAAAAATCTCTCTACTAATGCTATGTACTATACACAGAACCCTGTCCGTTGTGCATTGCTATAATATTAAAAGTTAAATTGCTATTATTTTTAGGTATTACAATTAACAAATTTTACACAAACATTTAAATTGCACATAAGGCAGTTTTTATATTCACTTTTTAATCATGTATTATTGTAACAATGTTTCTACCCCAATTCTTTGTTGAAATATAAACATTTAAATGGTGTCTGTCTTGTTTTAACAACAGTTTCTTTCAAGCATAAAATAAATGAGACATCATTTATGAATACAATAAATATAGTGCATATATTTAGCAAACTGCTCCTCTCTAGATTTATTTTTTCTAGCTGACTAACACGCTATAGATATTGAATCTCATGTGACATTTACCGCAGGATAGCAATATTGTATACAAGCTGTTTTTTTTTTTTATTGTTGAGACTCAATTTGAAAGCGGCAACCTTGTTTCTTATCAAAGCGACAAAGCACAAAACTTTGGATAGAAAACACACTGCAAATAATGTTTAGTAAAGTTTTGTTAGCGCATCAACAGCATACACTAAAAGACAGATTCTTGGAATTTAGGAATTGATATCGGTTCACGGAAATTAAGATTCATTTAAGTGATTTTGTCAGCCTTAATGCTGTCATTTTTGTCATAAGCCAAACACTCACTTGTCCACAGGGAACTCGCCCCCCTCTGGCTTCTCATCAGCTGGTTTATCAAAGCGCCGTTCACGAGGAGGTCGTCTGTCAGGCCGCCTGTCGCCGGGCCGGGCCTCTCCTTGACCTCCCTGGTGTTGGGAACTGGCCTGACCCTGCTGCTCCGGCCTCCGGCCAACCCTCCTCATACCTAAAGCAGATGTTCAGACACTCATTAAAACAGGAGTCCAACACCGAGAACCTGTGAATTCAAATCTAGTTTTTTTTTTCATACATACATACAAGAAATGAGTTGATTTAATCACATTTCATTCAGAGCAAAATTAGAGCATTAATATCTGACTGCTGCATGGGTCACTCCAAGGGCAATTCCACCAATCCGACACATTTAGCAAATAAATACTCTTATCCGAATCAGTGCACTTTGTTGAAATATAGCTGCAAGCAGCAATGGCGGGCCCAAGCCCCAGGTGCCACTGCCACCCCGGTGGCATCAGGAAAACAGCGCACAGCAGGCTCATACATTTAACCCTCTGGCAGTCTGGTTGTTGAGTCACAGCAATGAAAGAGTTACTCTAGAATATCAAGAGTGTGAAACAGATACACACAGAAAGGAAATAATATATTAAAACAATAAGCCCCAAGAAGCCATGGTTTACAGTGAATTTATAAGAGCTAAGGGGTGTTAGGCTCGACACGGAGCGGAGTGCCTAAAACCCCCTTAGATGTTATAAATTCACTGTAAACCATGGTTTCATTACATTTACATTACATTTAGTCAATTAACAAAAAGTCACTCCAAGGGCAATTCCACCAATCCGACACATTTAACAAATAAATACTCTTATCCGAATCAGTGCACTTATTACAGGTCAGAAAACATACGCAATAAAATACACATATAACAGTCTCACAAAAGCCCCCTACAAGAACTCAACACTTCCAATTTAAGCATATATAACCATGGACCACAAAACCAGTCTTAAGTCGCATGGGTATATTTGTAGTAGAGATGCACCGATTGCAATTTTTTTGGCCGATTCCGATTTCTTGTTAGTGTGATCTGCCGATACCGATTTTTGCCGATTCCGATTTTCTTTCCAAGAACTATAATTGACAGCATATACAAACAAAAATCGACTTTTCTTCAACGCAAAGTTTTATTTTCATAAAAAAATGCAAGTAAAAAGTCAGTAATAAAATAAGAACAAATAAAAAAAATTTGCAAACTACAGCACAAATAAATGCAATAGAATAAAGAGAGCTTTGAAACTAAGTTTTTCAGGTTAAGTAAGTTTTTATTCAGTTAAGAAATACTACAGAAATTAAAGTAATCAAATGTAATATTGGACTGCGGTCCCTTTAAGAGTTTATCCACGGACCCAATATACTGTTACACAACATGCGTTCTCTTTCTCAACTATTTAACGTTCCAAAACGGACTGTGTTTAACTGGATACTCGCCAAGACGGGCATTTTGACAATTTTTTATGTATTTGAACGTTTTAGCGCAGTTAGCCACTCATTTTGGTATTTGTATTAGTGGAGCGTGGATTGTGCGCTCCACTAATATAGATCAGTGGTGGTGCGCGCGTGTTTGGTAGAAGCGCGAAACCTGCGGGAATGACTAAAATTGAATGCGAAAGCTGACGTTATTGCCTGTGCCGCTGGTAACAAAACGGATCGGATCGAAATCGGAAAGAAGTGAGACTGACCTACCGATCACCGATCCGGACCGATCATGAGGAAAATCGGCCGATTCCGATCCCTGGCTGATCGATCGGTGCATCTCTAATTTGTAGCAATAGCCAACAATACATTGTGTATGGGTCAATATTATAGATTTTTCTTTTATGCCAAAAATCTTTAGGATATTAATTAGGGATCATGTTCCGTGAAAATATTTTGTAAATTTCCTACCGTAAATATCAAAAACTGAATTTTTGATTAGTAATATGCATGGCTAAGAACTTCATTTGGACAACTTTAAAGGCGATTTTCTCAATATTTAGATTTTTTTGCACCCTCAGATTCCAGACTTTCAAATAGTTGTATCTCAGCCAAATATTGTCCTATCCTAACAAACCATACATCAATGGAAAGATCAGGCTTTCGGATTATGTATAAATCTCAATTTTACCCTTATGACTGGTTTTGTGGTCCAGGGTCACATTTAGTACTTGAGTTGCTGGCTAGCACTATATACGTGGTCTATATGTAAAATAAAAACAGCATGCACATTTGTATGTGTTTGGAACAACACGATGTCGAGCGAAAGACAGCATTTGAGTGAACTATTCGTTTTAGTGATTTGCCCAAGGTCACACTTTAGTGATGTCTGAAGATGCATTTTCAGTTACTGGCTCAGATTTTAAAGCACCAGGTTACATTTATTTTGTCATTTAAACAAGTAAGATCACAAACCATGATGGCATCAAATATGACAACATAAAAAGATAATTCAACCTGGTCAACTACATTTAAAATAACTAGATTGTGCAAGTCAGCGTTACTCCATTTATCCGTCACGCCTTACAAAATAAAAGCGAAAGTGCTCTCCTACATATTTGCATAACATCAAAACACGCCAACGTTTCCTCCATGTGCAGACTAGCACAGTAAAATGCTAATCACACAATATTCACATACAGCTAGCAGATTAGCATGTGGCTAAAGCAAATACGCAGTTATAAATAAAGTGAAGTTGATCAAATCGTGATCGGATAGTAATGTTGACATGTCAGAGGAAGAAAACGGTTGAATAAAACGTCTCTGGGCGCATTTCGCTCACAAAACACGGTGTTAGCTAACATTACACGTTGACAACAACAAGAGTAACGTTAACGTTAGCATGCTGTTGTTGTTCATGTTGACTTCTCTGCTGTGTTTATATGCGCACAAGCACGCAGTCAGCCCTGTCTCATAACCTACTGTGCTGCCTACCTAGACAGCATTTTAGGCACCATATGCGCGTTTCAGAGCTTCGCGTCAGCAGTTTTTAGGCGCGTTTAGTATTTATGGGTTGGAGCGTGTCTATACGAATACGCTGTTTATTTTTTGAGACACAGCGGATATTTAGGACTGCAATTTCTACATACCCTCTTTCTTAAGCGGCAAAGGAGCCTGGGTGTCTTCTTTCTTGTCCTGCGCTGAATTTTTCCTGTCTTTCTGGGACTCTTTCTTCGGCTGTTTGGCGGCTTGAGCTGCCGTCTTCGAGCCGCCTGACGCGGCCGCATCTTTCTTCTTGTTCTCGGCCGCCTTTAATATCTCGAAGGGGTCGGATTCATCGTCCAATAGCTGGTCGAACCGATTGGTAACGACGCAGCCGAAGCCTTCTTGCAGATGCCCCGGCATGATGGCGCCCCAACAACGGGATTCTCCTCCGATTCTTCGAGGCTTCGAGCGAACGGCTCACGGTGGACAACCACAAGATGGCCAAGGAAGACACCTTCTTCTCTTCCGGCGCTCTCAATATCCGGGACATTACAGCTTTCGCGCCATATAGGGGGTGTAGTTTTACAACTGCACTATTCTGTATTGGTAAAAGACTGTAAAATGGCTGTTAATTGAGTTCCCTTACTATGAATCTAATGGGACATCCTGAAAAATTACTGTAAAATTCACAGTTTTTGGAAGTTAAAAATAACAAGTCATCTTATAATTTACAGTGAAAAAAAACATTAATTAAACATTAAACACTCCCACAATTCCCTTTGTTGCACTTCACCTTTGATGGTTAATTGAATTAACTGCTTCTTTTTATTTATTTATCTTCTTTACTATTTTTATGTTACATCTTTTGTTGTTATATGAATGTTTATTACATTATTTTATCATGTCGTTACCATGATGGTGTTTATTATTTGTGTGAATGACAAAGTGCACCTTCTATATATATTCATATTTACTTCAGCTTGTGGAAGAGCTACTTGTGATGCATGAGCTTTGATTCATTGTGACGTTTTTTCATTATCACCTGTGTTTTTGGTGGTTGTTAGTATATTATAAAAGTAGACTACAAAACAGATAATATAGCTGCAAGCAGCGATGGCGGGCCCAAGCCCCAGGTGCCGCTGTCACCCCGGTGGCATCAGGAAAACAGCACACAGCAGGCTCATACATTTAACCCTCTGGCAGTCTGGTTGTTGAGTCACAGCAATGAAAGAGTTACTCTAGAATATCAAGAGTGTGAAGCAGATACACACAGAAAGGAAAGGATATATTAAAACAATAAGCCCCAAGAAGCAATGGTTTACAGTGAATTTATAAGAGATAAGGGGCGTTAGGCATGACACGGAGTGGCCGACACGACAAAACCCCCTTAGATGTTATAAATTCACTGTAAACCACGGTTTCATTACATTTACATTATGAGGACAATGGAAGCAATCAAAATCAACAAAAGAGCAATGATATGCAAGTGCTGTGACAAGTCTCAGTTAACACAGTACACGTAGCAAAGTTTTTTTAAAATTATATAATAAATAAAAAGAAACAGATAGAATAGAAAAAGAATAGAGCACGCTAGTGTTAGAGTCCTTTTTTTGCTTTTTGTTAATTGTATAATAAATAAAAAGAATACAAAAAGAATAAAAAGAATTAAGTTCTTTTTAAAGAAAAACAAGCGGTTAGTAAAATAGAGTGCAAGTGTAAAAGGGCCAAGTTTTTTTTTTTTAAGAATAGAATTAGAATAGAGAGTGCTACAGTTACAGGGTCAAATAAAGATGGAAGAGATGTGTTTTTAGCCGATTCTTGAAGATGGCTAAGGACTCAGCTGCTGGGATTGAGTTGGGCAGGTCATTCCACCAGGAGGGAACATTTAATGTAAAAGTCCATGAAAGTGATTTTGTGCCTCTTTGGGATGAACAAGAAAGCGACGTTCACTTGCAGAACGCAAGCTTCTAGAGGCACATAAGTCTGAAGTAATGAATGTAGGTAAAGGGGTGCAGAGCCAGTGGTGGTTTTGTAGGCAAACATTAATGCCTTGAATTTTATGCGAGCAGCTACTGGTAGCCAGTGCAAATTGATAAACAGATGTGTGACGTGCATTCTTTTAGGCACATTTAAAATTAATCTTGCCGCGGCGTTCTGGATTAATTGTAAAGGTTTGATAGAACTGGCTGGAAGACCTGCCAAGAGAGCATTGCCATAGCATTGCCTGGACAGAACAAGAGCTTGAACAAGAAGTTATGAAGCACGCTCCAAAAGAAAGGGCCTGATCTTCTTGATGTTGAATAAAGCAAATCTGCAGGACTGAGTAATTTTAATAATGTGATCTGAGTAAGTCAGCTGATCATCAATCATAACTCCAAGGTTTCTGGCTATTTTTGAAGGATTTATGGTTGATGTGGATGTTGAAATTGGTTTGGATGGTTTCACGGGGCTTATTGCTTTTATAAAACAGTTATTCCATACACGTAGCAAGGTTTCACAAAATAAAACAAAGCAAATAAAATGTTATGATATTAATAAAAACATTCTTCCACCAAACAATGTAGTTCCTCAGAAACGGTCATGGTTGCAACAAAGTGGTTGGCGAGCAACACACAGAAACAAAGAGGTGTAGGTTTGTAGAGTAATTTACAACAGCTTCGAACGCAGCTCAACCAATCAGAATCAAGGACCGGAACTATCCGTTTTATAAAAAAACTTTTAATGATCTAGAAGAATTTTAGATTATTTTAATTATCTATAAGCATTTATAAAATAATTATATTAAACTATATTGACAGGACAGTACATATTAACTTATTCTATGCATTTATTTGTCATTCTAATGGATGGAAACAGACAGGATAAAGATCAGGCTTGAAAGATTTCTTATTCTAGTGGACAACCTTCATCTGTCAGCTGACATAGTCAGATAGTTTTTAATTTTCTGTTAGGACCCTGAGCATCAGAAATACATTAAAATAAGCATGTTTCCTCAGAATTACTTGTTCTACATATGTAAAAAGTTTTGAGGAATTTTTGACAATGCACTTTAAACATAGGCTATAACACAACTGCTGTTTATTTTTTAGCCGTTACTTAAATAAATCAACATGGCAACACCATTTGAGATATCCAAACACTGTTCCTTAGTGTTTTGGCATCATGTAGACAAAGTTTGGTGTTAATCGTTTCACAGCAATTGGAGGAGTATAAAGAAAAAGAATTTTCAAGTTTGACACGTTGCCATGGCAACATAATTTAAGATATCAAGAATCCCTTCGCAGTTTTACATCTGCTGTGTTTTGACATTATTTTTGATTTAACTTGAAGCAAATCGGGGATTTTTAAGCATTTTGAAAATGACACACATCCTGCTGCCAGTTGGTAGCGCTATAACTTTGACTCTTAATAGTCACATCTATGTAATCGGCCTCCTTCAACGCACAAACTGATAAAGTTTGGCCAAAAACAGTAACACACTTCCTGTTTCCCTTTTTTTGCAATATACCTCACCTCGAGATATCAAAAATCCCTTCACAATTTAGCATCCTCAGTGTCGTGAGATCATGTTGACTGAGTTTGGTGTCAATCAGATGAAAACCCTAGGACGAGTATATAAAATTCCAGAGCATCCATTTTTCAAACAATCTACAGTAGCTGACTTCCTTTTGGGTGGAGATGTATAATGATGATATTATAGTCATTTATTCAAAATATTTGTAAATTATAGTAAACATAAATAAAATAAATAGTGTACATAAATAAAATTACTTTTGTCATGGGCGTAGAATATGCAGGGGACCTGGAGTTTTATTTGTATCCAAAATGAGGAGATGTGAACATTAGAGAGCGCTAACCACTCTCGTGCAGTGTATGTTTAATTCATACTCGAAGCCGGAGGGCGCACTTGCGCAGAAAGTCCAAAACGGACTTGCAGAAGTAATAACTTATGACGTGCCAGGAAATCCCTAATATGGACAAAGGCTATTGCTGTGGATGTTGAATAAAAAAATGTGAAGATAATACAGGATTGCGACAATATAAAGGTATATGTGTGTTTTTCAAGTCATCTCCAGGTAATAAACAAAGTATCTGAATAATGCACTGCTAACTGACATAGTATTTATTACACTAGCCTATAGAAACTATAAAATATATTTTCTGCCTTATCAGATGAAAACTCGTCCTAGGGTTTTCATCTGATTGACACCAAACAAGTCATCTCCAGGTAATAAACAAAGTATCTGAATAATGCACTGCTAACTGACATAGTATTTATTACACTAGCCTATAGAAACTATAAAATATATTTTCTGCCTTATCAGATGAAAACTCGTCCTAGGGTTTTCATCTGATTGACACCAAACTCAGTCAACATGAGCTCACGACACTGAGGATGCTAAATTGTGAAGGGATTTTTGATATCTCGAGGTGAGGTATATTGCAAAAAAGGGAAACAGGAAGTGTGTTACTGTTTTTGACCAAACTTATAAAGTGGTGATGCTGAGACTGACGGATAACCCCAGGCTCTCAGACTTTCACCCTCAGGCTTTCTCGCATGCCAGTGCTCTTCAGGTGCTGGATATCAGCAGGAACAACCCTCAGGCTCTAGGCGGGCTCCGGTCTCTTGGGCTCAGCAGGAACCCGTGGCTGCACACGGACACCTTCAAGTTTCAAGGTAGGCTGTATTTGGGGTCTAGGGGTTGTTGTTGTTGCCTTTTTAAGCATATATGTGAGGTAAAACTTTTTAAATAACTTTATTTAATAACCTTACTCTCTTGATTAATATATCGTTATAGCCTTAGCTTGACGAGGGAGGTTGTGCTAAAACACTGTTTTGTTTTAGCATCTGTAACTGGTTTTGATATTTTACAGAGATTTATACTGTCACCTCAGGAAAGCAGTGGTCATTAGTTTATTTCTAAAACTAATTATGTTAAAAATCACCCTGTTACAATACTCCCCAGTCTTCCACATTCAAAAAAATAAATAGATTAATTAATGAAAAAGTAAATAAACAATTAAATAGACAAATAAAAAATGTAGCCTACTAATAAATAAATATGTGCACTGTGCTTTGGATAAAAGTATTGCTGTGTTGCTGCTGGTCTTAAAAAGTATTAATTCACCCTTCCACACATTAAGGCCTAAAAAGGTCTTAAATCAGAGCAGAATGTCTTAAATTCATAAAGTCATGGCATTAAATGTTGCATGCACTACAAAACAAATAAATAAATAAATAAATCTTCTTCAGTATTTTTGTCTTGTTTTCCAAACATCCTACAAACAAGATATATTTACTTAAGATACAAATTGAACATATAAAGTCTTGTTTTTTGAGAAATGAAACACAATTAAAGGGGTCATATGACGTTGCTAAAAAGAACATTATTTTGTGTATTTGGTGTAATGAAATGTGTTTATGCGGTTTAAGGTTCAAAAAACACATTATTTTCCACATACTGTACATTATTGCACTATGTACTTTTAAGTCTGTATGAAATTGTTATGGAGTAAATATATATATATATGAGAGAGAGAGAGTGAGTGAGTGAGTGAGTGAGTGAGTGAGAGTG
>NW_015549681.1:491337-510458 GCF_001515605.1 Sinocyclocheilus anshuiensis | reverse complement strand
TGTGAGAGAGTGTGTGAGAGAGTGTGTGAGAGAGTGTGTGAGTGTTACGTCTTGCACATGTATGAATCTGTGGCTCCCAAGTGCCTGGAGAGAGAAACCAAACACATGAACATCAACAGCATCTCTCACAACAGTGTTACTGACTGCTGTAACTAACTAATGTTCAACTAGTAGTTCAGATGTTAAACATATAACATGTTCAAACCACGTTCGGTCTTTAATGATTAGTGTGTTTATTCATTTACAAGCACGAGAGGTTTTAAAACACTTCACTACACACAGTGACAGTATTATTTACACTGTTCATCTGCTCTTTTGGACCTTCATTTCTGAGCAAGTGTTCGTTCACTTCAGATGTGTCTGAAACTGACCTGTTTTTCAGTCAGTTTTAAACTGAACAAACTGGTTTGCACATCGTTCTTTACAGCAAATTACACCTATTTTGATATTTTCTCATCTCGTTTAGTGGCATTCAAACATTTTGAATGTACTCATAAACATCATCTCAGTCTTTTCTGAACAAACTCAGATCCCTACTGACCTGATAATCACACAGAGCACAATGAGTATTATCCGGATGTCTTTTAAAATGTTATAAATGGCATTAAAAGCATTTTAAATGTTACCCAACATCCCAGAGGCCTAATAAAAGACTGCGATTCATTTGAATCGACTCGAAGATTCGATGTCTCGCGTCAATAAAAGACTGCGATTCATTTGAATCGACTCGAAGATTCGATGTCTCGCGTCACAGGCGATCTGCTTGTTCAGTGCAGTTTCAGTTCTAGAATCTCTCTGTGTTTCAGTGCAGAATTCCTGTGTATTTTGATGTTTCGGAGCAGAATCGCTAATATGATTCATTGTGGAGTTCGTTACACAGTGATTCGTGTTCCAGTGATTCATAGTTGCTGTTCCAACAGAATCGAACAAATCTCTGACTGAAATGACTCGTTTGGAATGACTCGTTTGAAATGACTCGTTTGGAAGCACCTGACTGTTGTTTATAAATTGAAAAGATTTGTGCCAAATGAATGTATATTAAACTAATGACATTATAATCGAGCTTTTTCCGTCATTATTCATATTTGCTTGCTGATGTGAGGGAAGTGTGATGTGAGGGAAGTGTGTTTCAGTCATAAAGTCCTCTAGATGGCTACAACAGCAAATATCCGCAGTGGTTTAGTTTTCTACACTCAAAGTCAACAAGATCATAAAAACCAGAGGTAGGACTGATGTTCCCCCCCCAAAAAAATCATGTTTCTGCTGGTGTTTGTTTGTTTCCATCAGTCCAAATCAGACAGTCGTGAGCGACAGATTAAACAGCAGTCATAGTTATTATTGGATTAATTTATCACGTCAAAGCAGAGATTTAATGTCTCGTGAAACTGCTTTTCACTGTGAAAAGTGAATACAGGCGTTTGTTCGCTATTTCTACAATATTTCAAATGTTTTAAATGTTTGGAACAGCTAGAGGGTGAGTAAGTGATGACAGAAATGTAGTTTTTGGTTAAAATGAAAGGTAATAAGTTGATGTTTGTAGTTTTGATCATGTGACGCTCATGAAACGAGACGTTCGAAGATGTGTGTGTGTGTCTGGTTTTATTGTCCCGTGGGTTGTGTTATTTGGGTCTCAGAGGGTTTCTTTGCCCCGGAACCAGAGGTCACGTTAGGAACCCAGACAGAGTGTGTGTGTGTGTGCGTGTGTGTGTGTGTGCGTGGAATGAGAGTCCAAACAGCTGATAAAAACATCACAATAATCCACAGCACTCCAGTCCATCAGTTAACATCTGGAGAAGACAAAAGCTGAAACAAATCCACCAAGACATTTTAACTTTAAACAGTCACTTTAATGGCTGATGGCACCCATTCACTGCAGAGGAGCCATAATGCTCATTTTTGGGTGAACTATTTCTTTAACTCTATTATATAAAGCACTTCTTGATGTTTATGCAACTAATGATTCATGCATTATGCAAAAGCAAGAAGCAGTAATTACATATTTTGTCACTGAGTTTGGACTCTTAATTGTGCATTTTAGATTGTTATATGAAAAAAATGATGTCAAATCAATGATAAATCACTGCTGCCTTGAGCTTTTGTACAGCGGTGTGATTGTAGACCAGAGGAAAGCGGTCTGGGAACGTGGTCTGTTATCTTCTCTTCTGTGCCAATGTTTCCTTAGATGTTCGTCATACGTTCAGCACTTAATTTAACAAGAGGGTGAACACAGGAACACAGTATTTATTTACAGGATGAACCTCAGCACTCGTGCATGACTGTTCAGATCCAACAAGCGCTCGTGTTTCTGGATTGTAGATGTTCGGTAATGTTGGGTCTTTGTATGACTACTCATGTTCAATAAAGTTGAATAGTTCTTTACATCTGAACATTTTTAGGACAGCAGACTGGATTTAATGGTCACAAACATGATTAAAGTTTTAGTAATTTTGTTTGTCTTTTTTTTTTTTTATATAAAAAAAATGTATATTCCAATATTTTATTTCTAGTCCAAAAAAAAGTTCTTTTTGTAGTTTTTGTCCTTTTTATTTTTTAATTATAATTATATATTTTCAATATTTTATTTCTAGTAAAAAAAAATATTGGACTAGAAATAAAATATTGAATATATATATTTTTTATTATGTTTTTGTCCTTTTAATTTTTGTAATAAAAAAAATTAAATATTTTACTTCTAGTACAAAAAAAGTTGATTTTCCCCCCAATGACTTTAGTTAACTATAAACCCGTTTGAATGACATTTAACTTTCTTAACCAGATGTATTACCAAGTGAAAAAGGATATTTAATGATATTCAAAAAATAAAAATAAACTTTCAGAGCTGCAGCAAGTTAATAGATTTTAATGAAATTAAGACAAAATTAGTAGGGACAGGAGGACCCCGTCCTATCTGAGGGTTGTCCCCCCTAAAAATATGATTAAATCAGATTTTACGCCCCTGTATCTCTCCCTCTCTCTCTATCCATCCATCCATCTCTATCTCTCCATCCCTCTCTATCTCTCCAACCATCCATATCCCTATCTCTCCAACCATCCATCTCTCTCTAACTCTCCATCCATCCATCCATCCCTCTCCCTCCATCCATCCCTCTCCATCTCTCCAACCATCCATCCCTCTCCAACTCTCCATCCATCCCTCTCTCACTCTCCATCCATCCATCCATTCTCTCCAACCATCCATCCCTCTCTATCTCTCCAACCATCCATCCCTCTCTATCTCTCCAACCATCCATCCCTCTCTATCTCTCCAACCATCCATCCCTCTCTATCTCTCCAACCATCCATCCCTCTATCTCTCCAACCATCCATCCATCCCTATCCCTCCCTCCATCCCTCTCTATCTCTCCAACCATCCATCCCTCTCTATCTCTCCAACCATCCCTCTATCTCTCCAACCATCCATCCATCCCTCTCTATAGTGTTTTATTTTCTTTAATAAAATACAACAGTTAATATGACAATATTGTCTTTTGAAGTTAATACTTAGTATTTCAAGGCATTTTGACAATTCTTGTGTTATTATGAACACAGAATTACTAAGCTCAAAAACTACATATATTTGACTATCTCTCTCTCTCTATCCATAGGCAGAAATCCCGGGGGGTACAGGAGGACCCCCTCCTATCTGAGGGTTGTCCCCCCTAAAAATATGATTAAATTAGATTTTACGCCCCTGTATCTCTCCCTCTCTCTCCATCCATCCATCTATCTCTATCTCTCCATCCCTCTCTATCTCTCCAACCATCCATCCCTCTCTAACTCTCCATCCATCCATCCCTCTATCTCTCCAACCATCCATCCCCATCCCTCCCTCCATCCCTCTCTATCTCTCCAACCATCCATCCCTCTCTATCTCCATCTATCCATCCCACCCTCTCCATCCATCTATCCATCCATCCCTCTCTATCTCTCCAACCATCCATCCCTCTCCATCCATCCATCCCTCCCCATCCATCTAACCATCCATCCCTCTCCATCCATCTATCCATCCCTCTCCATCCATCTCTCTCCATCCATCTATCCATCCCTCTCCATCCATCTATCCATCCCTCTGGATGCATCGTCTAGGTTTGGACTAGACCCGGCGACACGTCTCCGTTCTCGTTTATAACTTGTCGAGGAAGTTGTTGAGTGCCGGGATGCCCTCTTTCAGGCCTTTGCGTTTGCGTGTCTCGACACTGCTTGCGCTGGATGTTTGCTGTCTGACAGCGAGAACGACACAATAGAAAGACGTGCTGCTGTTTTATCTTTTGCATGCAGCAGCGTTCAGTCCTGCTTTCTCAGCACTTTCAACCCAGACTGCAAACTCGAGTGATTCTGGACTGAAACGAGTAGTTACTTGCTGGTTAATGGCAAATGCTGACTCTAGTTTGCTCAGATGGGTTTAAAAGATTAATATTCAGAAATATAAATTTGATGGCACTAACACAGCTTGAACTGAACTGCATTAAAGACACTGTCATCTTCTGTAGAGCCGAATCCACACTGAACTGAATAGCGGACATCGAAGTCGCCACAATGGATGCAATCACACTCATTCTCCTGTTGATTACTGAAGCTGCTTTGAAATAACTGTTCTGATAATGCACTATCAATAAACGAGTCAATAAAGAATAGATTTGAGACATTTAACTCTTTCCCCGCCAGCATTCTTTGAGAAAAGTTGCCAGCCACCGCCAGCGATTTTGACTCAAATTTGATGGCCTCCAGTATATTTTGCTGTATGAATATTTGAATATGCAATACACCAAAATAAGATCAGAACCTCTACTTTTAAACAAAAAAATCTGTTTTATTCTAGCTTAAAGCAATCTTTTTTTATCAACACTTGAATATAGGTAGGTTTCATAAAAATGTATAATTTTGAGCAAAAGGTGAGAAAAATCACATTTTTATCAAAAACTACATCTGGATGATACAGAGGTGGCACAGAAGAACACAAAAGTGGCTTGTAGGAACATTTTCAGACGTTTAATGAGGCTTGGAGGTAGCAAATTGATTCGTTCGAACGGCTGAATCATTCAGGAATGAAGCAAGTGACTGTCTTTATGAACTGACGGAAATCCGTGTAGACGGAACTTTAATCCCTGGATTAAAAGCTCATTAAATGTGATGGGGATGAAGCAGAACCAGAAGGACTTACCGAAAGACTCATTAACGGGCAGGAAGGCCTTAACGACGAACATGGGTGTTCCCATGACCTGAGACTCCTCGAAGACGTGGCCTCGTTTGCTGTTCAACACGCCGTAGATGCCGCCAACCACCTGCTCTGGGCACTGAGAAGAGAACAGACGCTCACACCTGAAAATGATGATGATTACATAGTGAAGTCCATCTGAAGAACGAGGCGTCTCACCTGAATCTCCACCAGGTAGATGGGCTCCATGAGTCTGGGCTCAGCCGTGATCTGACAGGCGTACAGGACCCTGCGGGCCGTGGGAATGATCTGGCCACCTCCGCGGTGGACGGCGTCTGTGTGGATTCTCACGTCATGGACGTCGAAACGAACAGCACGCAGGTTCTCCTCGCATGAAGAACGAGGCGTCTCACCTGAATCTCCACCAGGTAGATGGGCTCCATGAGTCTGGGCTCAGCCGTGATCTGACAGGCGTACAGGACCCTGCGGGCCGTGGGAATGATCTGGCCACCTCCGCGGTGGACGGCGTCTGTGTGGATTCTCACGTCGTGGACGTCGAAACGAACGGCACGCAGGTTCTCCTCGCAGAGCACACCCTGAGCAGAGAAACCAAACCAATCAAAACTTTAATATTCGTCAAATACAGCAGTGACCAGGAGCAAGAAAGTCATCAAAAAGGACAAGGAGGGAAAAAAGTCTTAATTATAATTTACATAAGAATAATCCTTTATTTGTATTGTTAAGATTAAGTATTTAATACCCTATAATTGTTTGTGTTTGCATTTTATTTTTCAGCAAATAATGCAAACAATTATTTTAAACAATTAAAATACAATGACCTTTTTTTATTGTTTTTATCATTGCTTTTTATTTTTTTTATAAAAAAATACAATAAAAGCATTATAAAAAATAAAATAAAAAAAAAAACTTACCAAGTACACAAACAAAATTAACACTTTATTGGTTTGCATTTGTTTCTATTATTTATATCCAATTGCACTTCATTTTAAATGAATAAAAATATTCCAATAAAACATTTTATATAATTAAAAGTTTATGACCAGGTCTCAATATTGTAGATTGGCTCTCGCTCATGTCCGTGGAGGTCGCAGATATTTATGGTAGGTGTTATCGATCACTTCTTCAGAGTGGTGCATGATTTCTCCTCACAGACCAGCCAGGACATCAAGAGGACGGCTAGTTAACCAAACCCCGTTTGACTTTGAACATCTCACCTCTTTAGTGGCCCACTGGAATCCAGCCACGACGCTGTCCTTGATCTCGTTCAGGTACTGCACTCCTTTGGTCACGTCCACCAGGAGGTTGGGTCCGGTTCCGTCAGGTCCAAAGCACCAGATCTTACGGGCCTCTGTGACCTCCCACTCGTATTTGTCGGCCAGGTAACGAGCGCGGGCCTTGAGCTCCTGACGGGATGTCACGTCGCCCTTGTCGATGTCTTCAGCGAGTCCGTCGGGGAATGGCCTGGCCTTCATGTACAGACGGTTGTGCTTGTTGGGGGACTTGGACAAACACATCTGGTCTGACTCTGCGCTGACCGTCTCTCTGTAGGACACAACGGGGTCTGATTTCTGTTGGAGAACCAGGCACACGGGTTACATCAGGAACGGCTGGTTGGCTGCATTTCAATTTATTGCCATTTCAGCTTCACAAGCTATTATATGACCGATACGGATTCAACATTCAAATTACAAAACTCAACTTTATATCACATATGCAACTAAACTACTGAGCCCCACATGACAAGGACAAAAATATATATTTAGCATTTTTTCAACAAATTAAATCAAGGAAACAACCTAAAACATGAGAAAACATTCTTAATTCATGGTCACAATTGAACTAAAACGAGGGAGCCAATTAGTTAGTGAAACCAATTCTTAATTCATGGTCACAACTGAAACGAGGGAATGAATGAGCAAATGAATGAATAAACAAGTAAACCAATAAAACGGTGAACAAAGAAAAACGAGCAAACTAAAATGAGCGAGTGAACGAATTAAAAGTAGTGAGTGAACGGATTAAAACAAGTGAACGAATAAAAACAAGCAAGCGAACAAAAATGAGTGAATAAACATCAAAACGAACAAGCGAACAAATTAAAACGAGTGGACAAAAAAAAAAGAGGGAACAAACTAAAACGAGAGAATGAACAAAAAAAAAGTGAACAAATAAAAACGAGCAAGCAAGCAAATTAAAACGAGAACAAACATTAAAACAAACGAGTGAACAAAGTAAAACGAGTGAGTGAACAAATTAAAACGAGAACAAACAAAACAAACAAGCGAACAAATGAAAACAAACGAGCGAACTAAACCGAATGAGTAAACAAATTCTTAGTTTGTGGCCGTGATTAAACTAAAACAAGGGAACCAATTAATTAATAGTGGGAACCAATTCTTAATTCGTGGTCACGATAAAAATACAAAATAAAAATTAGGGAACTAATAGAAGGAATTAATTAAAAACAAGGGAACGAGTTCTTTGCAGCCAGGCACGATGTAACTAAAACATGTAAATTAATAAAACGAGGGCACATATTAAGAAATATGTTTTTCTAGTTTATATTGTAATTTCATCCGAAGCATCTACGATTGAATCAAGTGTGCAAGGAACTGTACACAATTTGGATCATGTACACAACTCCATAAAAATGTGAAGTTTTTCTATGTCCTAACAAAATCTGCCAAGTGCTAATGATGAACGGACCTTCAGTGGAATGCAGGCGTGGTCCTCCTCCAGATCTTTAAGGCAGATTTCCAGGTGAAGCTCTCCGGCGCCGGCGATGATGTGCTCTCCGGACTCCTCGATGATGCACTGCACCATGGGGTCAGACTTGGCCAGGCGCTTGAGTCCCTCCACTAGTTTGGGCAGGTCGGCGGGGTTCTTGGCTTCCACCGCCACTCTGACCACAGGGCTGACGCTGAACTTCATCACACGCATGTTGTGGGCATGCTCGAAAGTTGTGATGGTCCCGGTCTTCACCAAAAACTGGTCCACGCCTACCAGACCCACGATGTTACCACATGGCACATCTTCAATGGGCTCCACGTAACGACCCATCATCAAAATGGTCCTGGAATAAAGAAATGCTGTGCGTCAGAAAGGTGGTACACAGTTCTGGGATCACGTTAATTAGTGATGCACTGAATTTTGGCAACCGGAAGTTAATTTGAGGGACAATAAAATCATTACAACCAATAAAAATAGTAATAATTTGCATAATAAATTAGAAATAATTCTAAAATAATTAGAAATAAAGAACTGAGATCTTTTAGTCTGTGCAGTTTTCGGTTGATGCATGATCAAAAAGTCACTAAACATTATTTCTAGAAGGGCTGGGACAATAAATCGATGCATCGCGATTCGTGGATCGATTCTGAGCTTAGTTTTTAACAGCAGATGGCGCTCTAGGCTAGTTTTTAAACAGCACACTCGCTTCAACCTTTTCGAACTTTATGAATGCTTATTTTAGGTTCAAGTGGTGCGTGTGTAAGGAACTGGAAGCAAGCAGAATACGGCTGTTTCTAAAGCACGCAGTGCCACCTGCTGTTAAAAACTAAGCTCAGAATCGATTCAAGAGAGAATCGCAATGCCTTCGGTAAATCTCAGAATCGATGCAGAATCATTTCTCGACTTGCAATGCATTGATTTATTGTCCCAGCCCTAACTTGTAGCACACTTACCATCCAATAAATCGCAATAATCTTTGCGCTTCATTACTCTTTTGATTCAAATAGTCAATTTTACATACAATTTATACAATAAATGTAGCCTACACATTCTTTAATTATTTTGATACATTCATTAATATTGTTACTTAACCTGTTGTCTTCATTATTTAATGCATGTTTAAATAAATCTGTCATGAAGTTAAAGCCACTGTTTATATTCTACCAACAAAAAGTGGACAAAAACTGCCTAATGTGCAATTTAAATGTCTGTAAAACCTTTATTTAAAGTGCTGATTATTAAAGAAAATGTAATTCCGTTTTCGGCCCAAATACACCCTAAATTTTTGGTTTCGGCCCAGGATTTTTATTTCGAGGCATCGCTAGAAACAATTATATCAGTAACACTTTACAATTAGATCTCATTTAATGCACTAACTAACATGAACTAATAATAAACTATGTTTTTACGGCATTTAACCTTTAATGTTAGTTAATAAAAGTGTTCATGTTAGTTCACAGTACATTGTTAACTAATATTTTTTGTAAATATTGAACTTAACATTAATAAATATTGAATAAGTATTGCTCACATAACTTACCAAATGAAACCTTATTGTAAAGTGTTAGTGTTTTTATATCAATTAAAAAAAATAAAGTGATTGAACTATTTTTCAATCTTGGCTAAATAAACTAATTTGGGCGTTAATGAGTCCGGAATGCTGCAGACCTCTGGATGGGTTTCAGGTAAAGATCCTCCTTCTTCCCAGGGGTGAAGTTTGGTCCCATGATTCGCACTTTCTGCCCAGTGGACACGACACCAGAGAACACGCGGCCGAAAGCGTAGAAACGACCCTTATCTGTGGTCGGCACCATCTTTGAGATGTACATCATGAGGGGAGCCTTAGGGTCGCAGTTCTTAACACCTGCGCAGAACACAACAAACTAAATCAGACAATTCAAATGCAACACACACCCGAGAAACCCTGAGAAAACGAGTGTCGTACCCATGGCAGCTTCATCATCTCCAGGCCCTTCGTAAAGCAGCTCGCAGCGGTACCTCTGGGCCGTGACGGGAGAGGGCAGGTGGATGGTGATCATCTGAAGCAGAGCTTCTCCGGCGGGCAGCCAGCGACGCATCACAGCCTTCAGCAGCTGCTTGCCTTCCTTATCCTTGTCCTCGGTGTCCAGCTTGATGTCCAGCTTCTCGATCAGCTTGGCGGTTTCCTCCTTCTTGAAGTTCATGATGGCATCGAACACCTGGGGATTGAGAAAGTGCGGTATGATCACCGGTGGATCAAAAGGAGATCTGCACTAGTGTTTGAGGCAAACAGATTGGCACCTTGAAGATGGGATCCAGGATGAGCTGGGCGAAGGTGCGGGGCAGTTTCTTTCCATCAGGGCCGTTGGCAGACTTGCTGAATTTACCGGTGGCTGGGTCAAAATACCTGCAAGAGCAGCAGAGCTTGCATTTCATGTATAATTTACACTACCACTTAAAAATTTTGGTTCACTGAAGTTACATAGGACCCAAAAGGTATTAAAAAGATAGATAATTTAAATCATAAAATGACTATCGTTTTGCATTAATAAGTGCAGTTACTAATATTACACATTTATTTATTGGTAATGCACATTTGACAGTAAAGCACTGAGCTTGAGTTGGGAAGCATACAAAATGTACTTTTATTAACAACAGTAACTAGCATTCTGCCCGCTTTAAATCAGACAGATGAAGACCACATTTATTTGAATGCATGAATTATAGCATTGATTTGAGTTAATTATTGATAGAGAGCGAGATTAAAGCTGCATCTGTGCATCTCACTCAGCAATTTTACCTCCTCGTTGCTGAGAAATAATGTAGCGATTCAGTATCGAAGCTATTATATTAATAAAGTTGTCGTCAATGTTTCCGTGTGTGCGCTGTGCAATCTCCAATCTGTGTGTGTGCGCGCGCGCGCGTCAACTTTATTTTTATTACGTTACTTTAAATTATAAAAATAGTTCACAATATTACAGCTTTTTTGGAACAAAAAACTATTTTGGAAAGCATTAATATTTTAAAATCTTTTAAATGGCAGTGTATGAGCTTAAACGGGTCATATGATGCGATTTCAAGTTTTCCTTTCATATTCTGTTACACCAAATACACAAAATAATGATCTTCAAAAAAGCATCATATGACCCCTTTAAGTCTTCTAGCAGATGTTTAATTAAAATTACTAAAATAACGCACAAGATGAGGCTCATTTTATCAGCTGAACTGAACAATGTATTTACTGGTATGAATCTCACCTGTCACCCCAGAGTTTCTTCATCATGTCCTCCACTTTCTTACAGCGTTCAGCTGGGCTCAGCTGACCTTCACCTTTAGCAGTAAACTTGGCCACATACATCTCCGCAAACTGCTTCAGAGTGAAAGCCCAGCCGTGAAGACCAGATCCAAAACCCACAGTACCGATCACTGGATCAATCTGAGAGAAAGCAGAGAGATGAGCACAAATAGTCCAGCTAAAGGAACCAATATCATGAGACTACGGCACTGAACAGGTCAGAAATCACTGAAGGATCAGCGCAGGTCTCAGATATTGTGTTTAGTTGTTCATCAGCCAATCAGAGTGGTGCATGGTTTCTCCTCACAGACCGCATAGCATTTTACCACTTCATATAAACAAATGAGAGCGTGTTCTCACCATGATGTTACCCATGGGTCCACTCTCGTCCTCTCCGTAGGTGGAGATGATGACGTTGATGTTCTCCACGATACGCTGGAAGGTTTGGTACAGCTCCTCAGGGTCCAGCTGCAGCTCCAGCAGGGCCCGGTCCATCTTATTCATCATCAGCACGGGCTTAATGCGCTCGGCGATGGCCTGTCTCAGCACCGTCTCTGTCTGCACGGACACACCTGAGCAAAAGAGACATTTAACGTCCTGTAAATAGCAATAAATGCATTTTAGATCATATCAGGGTTTCATGAAGGTAAATTTAAGAGCTTTTTATGACCAAGTACAGAGAAGGACTAAACGGAAGGCAACAATACGTCAATACGTTCTCTAAATGTAAATCAGAACTTCTGAAGGTATTAAGTAGTCAAATTTAAGACTTGAGGAATAAATGGAAGGGGAAACAAAGAGATTAATCAATTAAGTGAGTTCATGATTAATACATGAACAAATATCAGCCAAAGGGGTCTTAACTTAATTCAAAAGGGAAAACAAGTTTATTTTTCTGACTCTATTGGCAGATATTTTTTCCCAGTTGAAGTATAAATGCATTGATCAATTTCAATTAGAATATTCCTCCTTAGTGCATTCAGGCTATACATTTTTTACCAGTATGTTTAAGTTTGTTTCTCTTAAGACTCACAGAAACATGTCTAAGGAGAATAAGAATTATTAGCAACACTAAAAAGTTTGAAAAAAAAAAACAACAACTTCCAACTCATTTATAAAATAAAAAGCTTGAATACCTCTGCTCACAAGCACTAAAATATGAAAATAGGTTTAACACACTGCAAAAAAAAAATGCTGTTCTTCCTCAGTATTTGTCTTGCTTTGCTTTCCACTACAAATGTCTAAAGCAAATGTCTAAAGATTCTTCAATCAAGATGCATTTACTTAAAACTAAATCACATTAATAAAAATCTAGTTTTCTGAAAAACTGATTAAAAATGAATTTAGTCTGATTAAAACCAGAATAAACATCTAATGGCCCCATTGACAGATACCTGCTTTATGCAAAACGAAGTCTGAGAAATTGAACAAGTGAGTTTTTGCTTAAAGTAAACGTTTCTTGATTTAATGATCTTTAAATATTTGTATTGTAAAATAAGACAATACAGAGGAAGAGTTCCGGTGCTTGGTTCTGATTGGCTGAGCCGCATTAGAAGCTGTTGTAAATTACTCCACAAACATACACCTTTGTTTACTTCTGTGTGTTGCTCGGCAACCACTTTGTTGCAACCACAACTGTTTCTGAGGAGCTACATTGTTTGGTGGAAGAATACTGTTTTTATTCATATCATTACACTTTATTTGCTCCGTTTTATTTTGTGAAACCTTACTACGTATATGGAATAACCGTTTTATAAAAGCAATAAGCCCCGTGAAGCCGTTGTTTACAGTGAATTTATAACAGCTAAGGGGGTTTTAGGTAGGGCTGTGCAATTAATCGCATGCTATTGTCATGCGCATCTCGTCAGTAAAGCCAGTTCCGTGATTAGTAGTAAATAGCCATCACCTGCTTTCAGATGGAGCGGCATTTAATACACAGAGCCGTAGTTCACTGACAATTAGGCAATATCACGTTCATAATCGTAGATGAATCGCATTCAATTATGAACGTGATATTCCCTAATTGTCAGTGAACTACGGCTCTGTGTATTAAATGCCGCTCCATCTGAAAGCAGGTGATGGCTTTACTGACGAGATGCGCTTGACAATCACATGCGATTAATTGCACAGCCCTAGTTTTAGGCACTCTGCTTCGTGCCTAACAATGCCCCTTAGCCATTATAAATTCACTGTAAACCACGGCTTCTTGGGGCTTATTGATTTATTTAATGTCATAACTAAATGGCATAAATGTAAGACTTTTGGTCCAATTTAAGGCATTAATTTGTGGAAGGGAGACTTCAGACCCGCATAAACCCTATGAAGGCCACATCAATGACAGTATGATGTATAACCACAGTAAAAAGCTTACCAGAGACACAGTCCACCACAACCAGAGCTCCATCGGTGACACGCAGAGCAGCCGTGACCTCGGAGGAGAAGTCCACGTGGCCGGGAGAGTCGATCAGGTTGATGAGGAAACCAGATCCATCCTTGCACTGCTTAATGAAGGCCATGTCATTTTCGGTCAGCTCGTAGTACATGGAGATGGCACTGAGAAAGAGGCACGACAGAGGGAAATCAACAACCAACTCTTTGTGCATCAACATGAGACACTCGGCTTGGCTTTGGTTTTGTGAGCATGTCACAGATGATTGGCTGTTTGGGGCAACTATGAACTCTGAGATTGGGTTATTTAGTGATAACTAAACTTGACAGGGTTGATTTTTCCTATGAGCAATATAAGAAAATACAAAGCAAATGACTATTAGAAATATTGCTTGCACTTTTTCCCTCACTACAGACATCTAACGTTTTAAATAGTGTGTTTTACTAAATGCACTTTAGTTTTTTTTTATTAGTGAAGGAAGCTCAAATGTTTGCCCTTCTGGATTTACCATATTTGAGTTAAATTCAATTGTCTAAACTTTCATACTACAGGTGCATTTTTGCATTGTGATATATTATGACTACATAGTTACAACCCTAAAAAAAAGGAATAAATACTATATGACTCAATGCCATAAAACACTGAAAATGCAGTTAAACAGCCTTTGCTTTCATGCATATCACAAACACACTTCTGAACTCCATTTATAGTCATGCATGTTTTTTATATCTTATATGATTGCACTTCACACAATTTCCATTTTAATTCTCCGATATTGTCCGTAGATGTCCACCGATCTGATTTTACGGATACCGATTAATCAACTGATCGTTTTTTAAATGGATACGCAATGAAAACTAAAATACTGCTTTACTATAAAAAAAAAAAAAACAACTAAACAGTACTGAACCATACTTTGTAAATTAACAATATTAATATTAATTATATATTGATGATAATTAAAAGTAGTTCATAGTTCATTAATGTTAACAGAAGCAACTTTACCATTTAAATGTAGTAAATGTTGTAATTAACACGTTAATCCTAACAAGGAACACTTCTACAGCTTTTAATAATCTTAGTTAACGTTACAAATGGACTTTTATTGTAAAGTGTTCTCGTATCATCAGTCATGCTTACAGATGGAAATCTACAAATATCTACACAAAGGCCATAGCATTGAAATTACATACATATTGATATTGTTTGTATACTCTCATAGTTTATTTGCTTCTATTTTAGACCACTTGATTATTATCTAACCAAAACTATAATATGTTAGGGTGCTTTCACACTAAAACTTTTGGTGCGCACCGGGTTCGATTGATGTCAGAGTTCAGTTCGTTTGGATGATGTGAACGCGGTCTTCCGAACCGTACCCGAGTCTGTTTAAAAAGGGTGGTCTGGGGTACGGTTAAAGTGAACTCTGGTACGGTTCGCTGCTGATGTGAACGCAATCGTACCAAATCACGGTAGTGAACCGCTATTAATGACATATGATAAAAATGTGTAAAAACAAACAAACACTAGCTTTCTATTTTTTCTATTCTATCTACTTTTTTTGTTTGTGTGTGTGTGTATATGTATGTATGTATACCTTGCTACGTGTACTATGTTAGGCTAACCGAGACTTGTCATTTGCACTTATATATTGTTGCTCTTTTGTTAGTTTTGACTGCTTTTATTGTCCTCATTTGTAAGTCGCTTTGGATAAAAGTGTCTGCTAAATGACTAAATAAATAAAAATAAATAAATAATATTGAAATAAACAACAGAATAAATAAATGAACAAATAAATAAATAGTCACATAAAAATGCTTAAACGGAACATCAATTGTATAATATTTAAGTAAATAACTGAATAAATAAATAGCCACATTCATGCTCATATAAATGCTTAAACGGGACATTAGTGTATAATATTTAAATAAATAACAGAAAAATAAATAAACAAATAAATAAATAGTCACATCGATGCTCATCTAAATGCTTAAATGGGACATTAATTGTATAATATTTAAGTAAATAACTGAATAAATGAACAAACAAATAAATAGGCCTAAATAGTCACATCGATGCTCCTAAATATGCTTAAATGGGATATTGTATAATACTTAAGTAAATAACAGAATAAATAAATAAATAGTCACATTGATGCTCATATAAATGCTTAAACGGGATATTAATTGTATAATATTTAAGTAAACAACGGATTAAATAAATAATTAAACAAAGTCAAATCCATACACATATCAATGCTTAAATAGGACATTAGTTGTAGAATATTTCTATAAATAATATAATAAATAAATAAATAGTCTAGTTTATATCACGCAATTCCGAGAAAAAAAAGTCAATTACCTTTTTTTTATTCAGTGGCGGAAACGGGCTTCCATACAAAATACAATATTATAAATAGTATTTGTGGTAAAAAAAAATTAAAAATCCAAGACTGAGGTGTATGTAAATTTATTTCGAAAAGGGATCAACAAGCCATATGCAATTAGTTGTTGTGCAAACTGCAGACAATTGTACTTACTGTTTGCACACATGTGCCAAAGCATTTGCAATTTGCTCAAATCAATAAGAATTTCCAATCTGATGTGAACAAGAAGCTAATTGTTCAGAGATCTGAACTTATTGTTTCGGGAAAAAAAAGTTTCATTCGAGAATTGAGCCAAAGCAACTGAGAAAAACTGTAATACAATGCTGTTTTATTTATAGTTTCTTTTTTCATTAGAATGTTTAATCTAAATGAACTTTTTAGAAACTTAACAACTCATTTGAAAACGCATAATAATAAAATATTTTCAAAATAATAAAATAACTATAAAATATTGTTTATTTTGTATAATTTATTAATCACAAATTAACAATAACAATAGTTTTAAAATAATATAAATGTATTGCTTATTGTGCAGTATAAATAATAATAATTAAAAATAGTAAAATAGGTATTACTAATAATATTATTCATATTATATTATAAAATACTGTTATTATTTGTTTATTATGTATATTATTTATTAATAATAAAATAACCAAAAAATTATTAATACTCATTAAAATAGTTATTTATTATGCAGTATTTAATAGTAATATTAATAATTTTAAAATAATACAATGTTTTTGGATATTATTATAGTAACATTATACTGGATTTGTTGAATATTTAGTGATTGCATCACGTGACTGAATGGAATGTTTTTGTCCTCGTCACTGAATCAAACTCTCACAGGCAGGACTGCTGCTGATGCTGTGGGCGGGGTCACCGGGCGTTGCCATAGGTACCTGGAGCTGTGCCAATGTATTTGCATGTATTCAAATTGCTCATGAATAATTTACAGCACAGCAGCCTCCACTGCAGACAACTGATGCTGCTGCTTCACTCGCTCCACATCCGTCACCTCTGCGACATCCAACACTCTCTCATGTAATACACACACAAAAAATCCTCTTTTTATGCTGTAATAAGGCAAATGTTCCCACAATAACAATATATAGATAGATAGGTTATTATTATTGCTGTTATTAATTTCTTTTATTGAACTTGCAATAATAATAAAAAAAACAATAAATGCCAGTAAACGTAGAATTTCACTGTATTTGACAGGAAAACAGCTGACTGGAGGATGTCAGAAAGGGGCGTGTCCACACTGGAAGGTAAATCATATTTATTTTATTTATTTAAAGGGCCAGTGACTCAGAATCTCCCGCAGATGAACACGAGCAGATTGATTTAGAAATCAGCGCATCACACAATTACAACACACACACACACACACACACACCACACACACACACCTACAGCACCTGTGTAAATGTGAATGACATCACGTCATGTCAGTTGTTTGGTTTCACGGCTTCATTTCTCCTGTTTCTACATGTTTCGGTTTGTATCTGTGTGTGTGTGTGTGTGGAATATGTCTCATTGTTACTGTTCCAGCATCAAAGCTGAAAGCCATGCTGTTTGCGGCATGGGTGTGTATCTGAGGGGTTCTGGTTCACCAGGAACATGCTTGAATTCAAGGAAACTTACACACACACACGCACACACACACACACACACACGCACACACACACCACACACACACAAACATCTGATCAATATTAAAATATTAATGCATTTGATTAAATTCTAATATTAAGACATATAATCTCTAATATTCCGATATATGTGTGTTTGTGAATACTACAAAAGAAGAGAATTCCCTGTTCAAAGAGAATTATGTGTGATTTTTTATTACTTTAATTGTTTTACAATCATCTGTTTTAAGGATTTTGTTGGTTTCTTGATATTTATTTCGGTAAGATCCCTACGGAAACCCAGAGGCTTTGGTATGATTGTCTTCTGGTTTGTTTGGTCGAAGTTGATCCCGACTTCTGGGAATATTCTTTTGTTTTGTTTCGTTATTTTATGGGTGTCCCCGAGGGCTTCTGTATTTACCAGTTTCCCAGTAGTTTATAATATGCCATGTAACCATGTGTAACTACTGAAACATAACAAATGTTGAATTTGTCATTTTTCTATATTTTTATTCAAAAGCAGTAAGAACAAAATTAATAAATCAGATAGCATATATATTCAGCAAGAAATGAGCATCTGATTGGATTTAACACAAAACACAAAAAGGGGTAAAAACAGTGTACCACAATATATGAATTCTGTATTTCATACATAAAGGGCAGGTAAAATATTGCCCTGTATAACGGTGCTTTTTTGTTTTATTTTATAAATAAGTTAAGGTCAGCTCTTTTCTCTCTTGTATCAATATCAGAACTTTCCAAATCAACACCCATCACAACATTAATATCATAATTGTGAAACTTTATATATTAGTAGCTGACTCGTTTACTCTGTGGTCATAAAGCTATTTCTGTTATTTCTACTCATTGCATTATTTATTTCAGTGTATATAATACATCTTCATGTATTGGCTGTTATAGTGAATTATTAGAAACAAACACACTTTACCAACAAAACCCCAAAACCTTCTTATAATGGCATGAACCATAATGTCAGATACTCACACCAGACAAAGTCACATATCATATGTAGATGCTTTATTGAAGATCATCACACATTCAGCTTTACTCGAGCACACAATGACGAGTTACAGCTTTACTGATATGCAATTGCTCGTTATAGTATTAATTATAGAATCAGGTGAATGAAGAGTTTCTGAGGGTCATTACATTAGTGAATCTAACCTACAGGTCCCAGTGTTATTAAAATATTCATTTACAGATTCTATAAGTCATCCAGAGAGCTTGAGATGAATGTGTGTGTGTGAGTGTGTGTGTGTGTGTGTGTGTGTGTGTGAAATAGAGCTGCAATGTGTTAATTTTGAAATGCAACGCTAAGCGTGTTTAAGAAAATAACGGCATGAGCATTTCTAGATTCACTTACCTGGTTTAATGTGCTTCTGCAGGTGACGCTACAACAGCAAATATCCGCAGTGGTTTAGTTTTCTACACTCAAAGTCAACAAGATCATAAAAACCAGAGGTAGGACCGATGTTCCCCCCCAAAAAAAATCATGTTTCTGCTGG